>NC_057811.1:282473799-282528719 GCF_018294505.1 Triticum aestivum
GAAGATTTTTACAATATGTGGCTTTGTTCATTGCATCATATCTCATCGCACACTGCTCCGTTTTACGTGCATGATATATCGAAATGTTCGTCTTGTGATGCTCTTCATTTTGTTCATGGTGCTATGCTCATTTGAGTCCATCCTGATGCCCAAATCTCGGGTGCAAGAATGCTATATGACGTTTTCTGCTGTTACTTATCAGAAGTTGGTGATTTGTTATTTTTGTTGCAATTGATGGGTGCATCTTATGAGCATGAGCTCTACAAGTGTTTTGATCTATGCCATGCCATCTTTACAGAGGTTTATGCCATGTATTTTTGTGATCTATGTGGTGACTAGCACAAGCATGCAAACTAGGCTTCGTGATGTTTCTGTTTCCAGGGACTTAGAATTTTGCTAAGTCTGTGTCTGCTGTTATTTTGTTGCTATGTATCCATGTGGCTACAGTGAGATCCATGCTTATTTTGGGCATGTTCACTAAGGATGTTTTGTAGATATAGTTGTGTCCTATCCATCCATGCCCTTGTTTGCAATTATGGAGTGCCATAGCATGTCTTACTCTTGCTCTACTTTTGCTATAAAATATTTTCTGGCAGAATGTTAACATGATATTCAATTTTGCCAAGGTTGTTGTAGTTGATCCATACATGCTATGAACATGCTCTTGCCATGGTTAGCTTCATAAACAAGCCATCGTGTTGTAGGTATACTTTTTTTGTCATGCTTTGCTTCGTGGTGAGTGAATCAAGCTCACCAAGATGCCCTCATAATTTTTGTTACTGCCATGCTCTGTTTTCTGCCAAGTCTGAAACCTGTTAACGAAAGTTGCTATGTTTACATGGTTGCCATCATATCTTCTGATCCTTTTTGGCTTATGGCCACTAAGGGATTTTTGTCATATGCATTTCATAGATTCATGCCATGCCTTGTCTTGCTATGTTAACTTCCTGTAGCATGTCTTTTGCTTGCTCTGAACATTGCTACCTGATGCTGTTTATGCCATGTCTGTGAACCTGATATCTTTTGCACTTTTGCCATGCTTGTTTGAACCTGTTATGTTGTGATCTAGCCGTAGCTCAGTGTTCATCTTTTGTC
The DNA here is from genome assembly GCF_018294505.1 of Triticum aestivum. NCBI lineage: Eukaryota > Viridiplantae > Streptophyta > Magnoliopsida > Poales > Poaceae > Triticum > Triticum aestivum. The sequence goes on from NC_057811.1 coordinate 282,474,895, forward strand.
GAGAATCTCCTGTAGATTACTGCCATATGCTTTTTTGCTATGTTGGGGTGTTGTAGCATAGTTACTTGATGTATTCTAAGTGCTATGGTGCTGTTAATTGCAAACCGTGCATCCGTTTCCGGTGATCTTTATATTGATTTCAACCGAAATCATCTAATCTTTCCAGTGGCATACTTGGTTTGCCAAGTTACTACCTTGTTCATCCTTTTTATTCCAGAGCACGCATACGCATCGCATATCATATCTCGCATATCATTCATGTATTGCATCATGTCGCTTGTGCATTTCCCGTGATTGATTGTGGTTCCGTTGCTTGTGTTCTTGCTGTGGGTAGAGCCGGGAGACGAGTTCGTGAACGAAGAACCTGTTGAGTACGCTTACGAGGATCAAGCTTTCGACAACTCTGAGAACCTTGCAGGCAAGATGACCATACCCTCAAAATCACTTCTATCTTTGCTTTGCTAGATGTTCGCTCTATAGCTTTGCTGCGCTACCTACCACTTGCTATATCATGCCTCCCATATTGCCATGTCAAGCCTCTAATCATCCTTTCCTAGCAAACCATTGTTTGGCTAAGTTACCGCTTTTGCCCAGCCCTTCTTATAGCGTTGCTAGTTGCAGGTGAAGTTGAAGTTGGTTCCATGCTGGAACATGGATATTTTTTTGGAATATCACAATATCTCTTATTTAATTAATGCATCTATATATTTGGTAAAGGGTTGAAGGCTCGGCCTTATGCCTGGTGTTTTGTTCCGTCATATCGGTATTATGTTCCTTGAGTTTGCGTTCCTTACGCGGTTGGGTGATTTATGGGACCCCCTTGACAGTTCGCCTTGAATAAAACTCCTCCAGCAAGGCCCAACCTTGGTCTTACCATTTTCCACCTAAGCCTTTTCCCTTGGGTTTTCGCGAGCCCGAGGGTCATCTTTATTTAAACCCCCGGGCCAGTGTTCCTCTGAGTGCTGGTCCAAACTAGAGCCACTTGCAGCGCCACCTTGGGGAAACTCGACGGCTGGTTCTAGTTGTACGTAGTGTTCATCCGGTGTGCCCTGAGAACGAGATATGTGCAGCTCCTATCGGGATTTGTCGGCACATCAGGCGGCTTTGCTGGTCTTGTTTTACCATTGTCAAAATGTCTTGTAAACCGGGATTCCGAGACTGATCGGGTCTTCCCAGGAGAAGGTTTATCCTTCGTTGACCGTGATAGCTTATAATGGGCTAAGTTGGGACACCCCTGCAGGGTATTATCTTTCGAAAGCCGTGCCCGCGGTTATGAGGCAGATGGGAATTTATTAATGTCCGGTTGTAGAGAACTAGTCACTTGATTTAACTAAAATACATCAACCGTGTGTGTAGCCGTGATGGTCTCTTCTCGGCGGAGTCCGGGAAGTGAACACGGTTTGAGTTATGCATGAACGTAAGTAGTTTCAGGATCACTTCTTGATCATTTCTAGCTTCACGACCGTTGCGTTGTTTCTCTTCGCGCTCTCATTTGCGTATGTTAGCCACCATATATGCTTAGTGTCTGCTGCTGCTCCACCTCATTACACCTTCCTTTTCGATAAGCTTAAATAGTCTTGATCTCGCGGGTGTGAGATTGCTGAGTCCTCGTGACTCATAGATTCTACCAAAACAGTTGCAGGTGCCGACGATGCCAGTGCAGATGACGCAACCGAGCTCAAGTGGGAGTTCGACGAGGAACGTAGTCGTTACTATGTTTCTTTTCCTGATGATCAGTAGTGGAGCCCAGTTGGGACGATCGGGGATCTAGCATTTGGGGTTATCTTATTTTCATTTGGATTTGAGGTAGTCGGTCTATGTGTGGATTTTGGATGATGTATGAATTATATTTATGTATTGTGTGAAGTGGCGATTGTAAGCCAACTCTCGTTATCACATTCTTGTTCATTACATGAGATTGTGTGAAGATGACCCTTCTTGCGACAATACCTACAATGCGGTTATGCCTCTAAGTCGTGCCTCGACACGTGGGAGATATAGCCGCATCGTGGGCGTTACACTTATGTTGGAAACCATCGAGAGTATCTTGCTGAGGAAGACTGGATATCGTGCTTCAGAAGCTTCCCCCCTTAAAGGCCTGTCTAGGGGAAAACTCGATGCCCTATACTGGAAGCTTTTTGGGGTTGCTTACTGCAGAAGACAAAGTACCTTGCATGGGAAGTCATCCATGTATCATACTGAGGAAGATAGAGGAATCTTGCATTGGAAGGTCCTCTGGTAGCTTGCGAGGAAAGACTGGGTTGCTTACACCAGAAGCTTCTCCTTGTGATAGTCGGACTGAATGCCACATATATATACCATCTTAATATTTCTGATGTTGATTACTTTTATGAAACGGGGTTTTGCTGGACTATCCTCCTCTCTGAATATTGAATACATGGCACATTCTTGCTTTCTTCCAGGTATATCGGGTTTCAAAGTCATCCTCAACAAAGAGACAACATTTGCATCTGAATTATACCTTTGACTGAGAATATTTCATCGAGCTTGCACATACTTTATCTTCTTCCTGATTTGATCATTTATGCTATGAAGGGTGCACACTGAGGGAGACTTTAGTATCCATACCGTTGTGAGAAGTGCATATTAATGCAAACTTGATTATCACCATCACAATCACATATTTCTCATTTCACTGCGGTCGGTGGAGAATTCCATTCTGTTCAGCTGAATTTCCAAATATATGCACTCCTTGCTGACTCTTTGGGACCAACGTCGGTTGACGAGCAACTTTAGTGAGGGAAAAAATATGTAACACCAAGGGCCCAAAGAAAGAAGCAAAAGAAACGACGGAAACAAAAACACACGGAGCATATAAATAATCAAGCAACATCACATATTAATGCTACTCACAACAATAATATGCATGCACACCTAAGCACACAAACCTCACGGAAACTCCGATATTACGGTCTAATATGTTGTGGCGGTGTGCACAAAAATGAATTTACATGTGGAAGGAGTTGGCGTAACCAAGGCTACACCAAACGCTGGTTGAACACCGGTCGCAACCAGATGGATACGGAGGCGAGGACGGACTTGGTGATTAAGTAGTGAGACACCAGGTCACGACCACATCATCAAGCGTACAAAAGGGAATCGTACATGTCCAAAGAAGGGAATGACGGGGCAATATAGGGGAGGAAAAGCAAGGCTTGCTGGCATTGCCCTTTTCTGATAACAAATAGCAGTAAGGGTTGTTGAAAGGACGAGATGGATGGCATGATTCGGGATAGAGACAAGTCTGTCACCGAAATAATAGGTGTGGGTGATGGAAAGATATCGGTGCGATACCTGAGCATAACTCCTGCGAATGGTGTCTGGAACACTTGGCACCAGGGCATCACTCTGATGGGACAGAGATGATGCCAAATACCAAAGAGCAGGCATGCTAAGAAGGAGGGTGCAGGTAGTGGATCGAAACCGATGCCACCTACAGTCACCATATTAACTGTTAGCGACTAAATAATAATCTATATGCATGCTATGCAACAAACAAATGCAGCAAACAAGTGCAACACACCAACGAGACTCCATACTACCGCTTTCTAACGTTCGCACGGGCTAGGGCATCCTACAGCCAGACCTGCTCTGATACCAATCCTGTGGCACCCCGGCTTAGAGAAACTGGAACACCCCATATTCCAGCCCAGAGATCGAGGAGAAGTCTTCTGGAATACGGCACTACTTAGCATAGAACAAATCAGCTCTTTATTACAAGCTATAATGATACAAGGGTTACATCGGTACAGCGACACTACGCCTGCCACGGTTTCTCCATGCAAGCAGTAGAATAACACGATGCAGCGGAATAACTCTAGCAGCGGAACAACGACGACATTGTTGAACTCCACTCCGCAGGGACTCTGGCTGGAACGCTTATCCTAGCTCACAAACAAGGAATCCACAACAAACAAGCAATCAAGTCCCGCATAACCTGCAAACTGGCATGACACGCCAGGTCAGTACATTGAATGTACTAGCAAGCTCACAATAACCAGAAGCATTCAAGACAAACAACAACATGGCAATTACAGGTTAAGCAGGAATTAACATGAGATCATCAGGGTAACATGGCATGAACAACATGAACGTGATACAGCTAGAACAATATGAGCATGGCATGAACATATAAATCTGACGATACGAGCATGCAACATGATGACACTATATGCACCACTGGCCTCGCACTCCCATTCGGGCGGACCAAAGCGTTTCGACAAAACCGTCCTACTGCCATGACACTGTCCCGGCCACTCCGACCAACTCCCCTTTGGGCTAAGTCCTGGGTGGCCCCGTTCCAACCAAAGGCACCCATGACCACCGTCGTGGCAAAACGGTCACAAACGGGGACAAGGATCCATACTCAACAATGGTCACACAAGGCTTATGCCGTCCTACCTGATCAGGGTAGCGCCCGCGCATAACCTTCCCTCGCGGGAGGCACCGACGAGAGGCATGACAATAGACCCAGTTAGGACCCCCCCCATAGGGTAAGCGTGGTTGCACTGGTCAGATCGATATGGTGGCACCATGACTCAGCCAACAGATGTTCAAGTTTAATTTAATCTGGTTAAACTTGAATGCAATATGCTGAGCCATGATAAAAATAACATGATGCAACTACAATGCATGAACATGATATCAAAATAAGCATGGAGGTGCAACATAATCAACGAGTATAACAACAACATTTAATCATTTATCTAGATGAGCATGGCATACTGACGAGCATGAACATCACAACTAGAGCACTACTCATAGCATAACATGACCACTAGCATCAACAATAAATACCATGCAATAACATAACGATAAACTAGCATGCAAGCATTTAACCAACTGGGTTCAAAGGAACATGCATAACAGCGGTACTCGGGAAAGACGATAGTCGTGCACCGAAGACCATCACCAACATGTACTATTACCAAGCATTGCCAATATTAGCGTAATACAAGCATGAAGAACATAATAACAGAGTTCAAGAAAACATAGCATGACTCACCGATCCATAAGCATAACCGAAATACCGACAACAGTAGCAAAACGAAAAGGCAGTTATTAAAGATTCAAGTTGGAAACCAATGCTTCTGCATGGCTATCATGCAAATGGTGGTTGTGGCTTGCCTGGGTATGAAGAAGGCTCCGGGGAGGAATGCGGAAAGGTCGCGGAAGGAATCGCCGGAAAGGGTACTCTCTCAGACGGGGCTGATTAGGGGCAAGGGTAAAATGGCTATTTCCAGTATGTCAAACCATAGTGAAAATGGTACCAAAATTCCGGGCCTGAAGAGACGAAGAAGTACGCATTGGATTCACCTCAATCGGAGTTACGGTTGCAGAGATATGTGGTGTAGAAGATCAGGGACTTTCTATAAAAATAATATTCACAGCCGGGTCCCTGAGTGGATAAGACAGAGGCGTAAAATTAGAAATACGCTTTCTTACCAAGAAAACGTATTCTGGGCTGAAACAGAGAGGAATACGCTTTCAGAATAACGAAAACGTATTCTAAGCTGAAGCACCTAGAGAATACGCTTTCAGCTTATGAAGACGTACTCGCCGGAACTGTGCGTCCACTTATCCACGTCAGCTGGCGCCTCGTGCGACCGACAGGTGGGACCCGTGTTGACCTTATCTCTCTCCTCCTGGCCTCCTCCTTCCTCGCGCGCGCCCGCAGAGCAGAGGTGAGGCCCGACGCCGGTGACCGTGCTCGCAGCTCCGGCCACCAACGGCGACGACCGACCTACCGTTCGAATCAGCAGGCCGAGGGGGTCCCGTTCAGGTAGGATACAACCGCGGAGGAGAGCTCGGCGGAGCGGAACGCGAGCCACAGCGGACGGTGACCTCGGGCAGAAGGGGGCACGTGGCCATAGGCCACCGGAGGAGGAGCTGGTGGCCTGGAGAGGAGAGGTGTGACTAGAGAAGCGCCATGGTGAGGTTAGGAAGGTGAGTGAGCACTCGGTTCGCCGGAATCGGAGATGACTGAGGCAGCGACCATGATGGCGATGGTGAGGCAGAGGGGCTCCTCGAGCTCGCGGAAGTGGATGAGGAGGGAGATGGGAGTGTGGGGAGGCTGCTGGTGAGCTTGGAGGGCTCGGGGACGGGCTATTTATAGCCGAACAACGAGGGGTGGGAGAGCACGGCCGCGGGACACGTCGCCGGAGTCACGGACGCGTGTGCACGCGAGCTTGCTTGGAGGTAGGAGACGAGGGAGGCACAGGGGAGAGCTCACTGGGAGGTAGACGATGCCACGGTCACGAGGAGGAAACGGCCGAGCGCATTAATGCTATGTCGGCTATTGTGTTCTCGTGGGCGTTCGGCGGGGAGCACCGTCGAGGAAGCGGATGGAGGAGGCAAGGGCTCCAGAGGGACGGCGACAACGCGGGGAACACACTGGACATGGCTAGGCTCCGAGGGGACAAGTGCATAGACGGGGAGAAGGGGACAAAGACGCCAGAGCACGATTACTGCAGCCAGAGCACGTGCACGGGGAAAAAATCCACGCGGTCACCACATGACATGGCACAGGGAGGTCATGATGGGCTGGCAAAACTTGTCTGGTGGCTAGTCCTTGATCCCCAAGGCATCACAGAAGTTAAATACAACTAGAAGGAGCCAAGGAGATTAATGAGGGATCGTCTGAAGTTTGCTGCATCAGTTTTGGATGAGCACTGGTGATCAACAGGGACTTGATTGGGTCAAATGGTGTTGTCTGGGATTTAGGATAGGAAGTACTATGGTCCTGGAAAGTTTGGAGGGATTTGGACCACTAATTAATATAGTTGCTTTACAACTAAGTAATCTGGTCCAGAATGAAGATCACGATGATGCTCTCAAATGGAGAAGCCACTTGAGCTGAAATTTGGCAAGGCAGGGTTATTTGGCCATATGAAGATGCTGCAAAAGGTTTCACACCAATTGGATAAACCAAAATGGTACTTGCTTCACAAGCATTTCCACTAACCACAAACTTGCAAAAAATTTAGAGGGAAAATGGCTAGATGAAATATGCCCAAATTGGTTGGATATAGGTTATATAGATAGGAGAAGGCCTAGGAAAATTTTCAGACATAATGGAGCAAGATAAAATATACTTGCTTCATTAACTGAAAATTTGGACAGAACCAAAGAATTGATGCTCATCTCACATGGATGCATTGCATGAGCTCAAATCTTGTGGAGATATTTTATTTGATGATATGAAATACCATGCAAAAATTCAGCTCAATTGGATTAACCTAGCTAGTACTTCCTTCACAACCAATTCCCTCAGACATGAACTTTGAAAAATTGGTCAGGAATACATACTAGGCAAATTAAGTTGAAATTTGTCATGAGGCATTTATTTGGGCATGAAAAGGTGTCCAAGAAGTTTGGAGTCAATTGGGCAAAGATAAATGGCACTTGATTCACAATCTGCCATTCAGGACAGAATAGGAAAAGAATTATTTGAGCATGATGGGAAACATGGCTAATGAAATTTTTGCCATATTTGATAAAGATATGACCCAAACAATTTATGAGAATTATTTGGGAATTTTAGGAGTGATGGAAATATAGGTTGCTTCACAACCTAGGGCAAATTGAGTTATTCCTTTAATAAAAAAGGAATACCCCCAATAAAAAGAATATTGGGATTTGGGCTAGGATGAAAATGGCAAGGTCTAGGGAAGGATTTGAGGTTGACAAGCCACTCTGGAAGCAAAGAAGAGGTCATCTTCTTCCGTTTCCAGACCACAAAGCCACAGAAAAAGAAAACTCAAGCAAAAATCTCAGAAAAGCAAAACAAAAAGAAAGGGCCAAAAATCAGGCTATGACATGGTATCGCCTACGTGGTCTCTCACTAGGGTTGGGACCGCGGGCGGCCCAGCGACGAGCACACCGAAGCTGCTACCTCCAACGCTGCTGCCGTGCCGCCCGCGCACCCACCTAAGGCCTTTTCCACTCGTGCAAAGCATCCAGGGCGGAAGCTTTGTGCGGGGACGGGTAGGGGACCCTATCTCAACAAAGGTGTGGCCGCGCCCTTCTTCCCCTCCCCTCGCCATGACAAAGGCACAACACCAGAAGACAGGGGAGGGGAGAGGGGGGATCGGTGTGAGCCTGCACCCCAGCCCACATCCCTTTTTTATAGGGAGAACGAAGCCGGGGGCTGGCTCCCCCTCAGGGAAAAACAACCGCCGTCCCTCTCCACCAATCCAAGAAGACGGGGCCCCTGCCATGACGCTCTCCCGCACCATGTTCCTTTGTTACCTACCCCACCCAATCCATGCAGCATAGGTGGCAAGTGATAAGAACGTGGTGGGAAGAGTGAATTGGCGGTTACTCCCCGTGCGTTAAAGTCATTCACGGGCCATTACAGAGATGGTCCCACTATAATTGGCGTTACGCGACACGCGGGAAAACCGGAAATCGATCCGAGCTCATATTAATGAAGAAGCAAAGAAGATCTCAAATGACGAACTACCGCAGCCTCCTCGCATGTGTACTAGACAGGGCCTACCCCGACGATGCTCGGCAACGCGTTCAGGCCAGGCCCAGCAGCTCCTGTCGGTGCAACAAACCCCAGGTGTGTTGCCCAAACTGTACAGAGGCTCAAGAGCAAGGTTGCAGCATCCAAGACCAAGCTAAGCAGAAGAGATATGCTCTTTGAGAAATCAAAGGGCGGATCAAGAAGACTAAGACCAGCTAAAGGAGCAAGATACTGATGGAAATATGCCCTGGAGACAATAATAAAGTTGTTATTTATATTTCCTTATATCATGATAAATGTTTATTATTCATGCTAGAATTGTATTATTCGTAAACTTAGTACATGTGTGAATACATAGACAAAACAGTGTCCCTAGTATGCCTCTACTTGAATAGCTCGGGTGGCACCCCAGCTCAGAGCAACCGGTTTACCGTGCATTGCCAGCCCAGAGACCATCTCTTCTGGCAACACACAACATCTTGGTACAGAAAACGACCACTTTATTGATGCTAGCGGATCAAAGTTTATATTACAACAGGTAGCAAGGCCAAGCAGCACCCACGGTGCGGCTGAACAATATGTACATTATTTAGTGAACATAAAGGGGCCTCGATCATAACAACTACACGGCAGCGGAACAACGTCGTAGCGGAACTCCATAGCACAGGGACCCCGATGTGGACACGATCTAGACTCGGACAGCACTCCTTTCCAACGAGACTTTCCTGAAATCTGGCATGACACGCCAGGTCAGTACATTGAATGTACTTGCAAGCTCACAACAAACATAAGCATAATGACAAACAATATCATGATAATTAACCAATTATTAATAATGCAACAATATAGCCAACATGCTGTGATCATGCTCATGTGAGAAAAATCCTCCGGACTGGCTTACCAACGGTGATCGCTCTTGGATCACAAATGTACCACTCTCATGGTCTTAACTAGGGATATCTCGTGATCTTTCCGGTGACCACAACCACGACCAATATTTGGTCTCACACGGTGGTCCTTCCGGCGATCACAACCCCGACCAACACTCGGTTTTAAACAACAAGATGACCTTCCCGCCATCATCAAAAGTGCAAAGTTCATAACTTAGTGTGCAAGATTTATTAAACGTTGACCCATGGTGTGACCTACTTTCGAGTGTGTCCGTAACCATGGACTCGGCTATCGATATATTAATACACTCTGCAGAGGTAGCGCACTGTACCCACACCATGGAACCCATGGCCTCGCACTCCCATTCGGGTGGACCAACGACATTCCGACAAAACCCCTCTAGTGCCATGACACTCTCCCGGCCACTCCGACTCTCTCCCCACTGGGCTAGCCTGGGTGGCCCCGTGTCTACCAAAGACACAACGACCACCGTTGTGGCCAAAACAAAAACTGCCCCACACGGGGACACGGTACCAAAAATCTCAACAACGGGCACACAAGGTTATGTCTGCTTACCGGGCCAGGGTACCGCACGCCCATAACCTTCCCTCGTTGGAGGCACCGACCAAAGGCATGACAACGGACCGAATAAAGGCCTTCCCATAAAGGCAAATGTGGTAGCACTGGGAAAAACTCGATTCAGTGGCACCATGACCCGATCAATGGTATATATTCAAGTTGAGTTATTATCAGGTTCAACTTAAAGTGAAGATAACCGGTGTCATAGTATGCCATGAAATGCAACACTAACATATGCATCACATATCAACGGAAATGACTGAGTCAACTATATCCACACTAAGCATAAACATCAACAACTCATGACACTTCTCTGGTTAGGATTAAACCTTACTTCAAACAGAATCTTTTCTAGAAACTTTATTATTTTTCTCATGCAAGAAAAATAACTCCATATAATTACTTATATCCATAACTATATTACTCTTTCATAAAAAAATTAATTCTAGTTTCTTTACAAATGTACTTAGCTTTAAACTTTCTGTAAATCAAGCATATTAACTTAAACAAGCAACTAACAGAATATAAATAACATAATAGTGATTTAAATGCATGGATTAAATCATTCATTCAAGTAGGAAAATCACAAATATTGTAATGGCACCATGAAAATGTTGCTCTCGCTTGCCTTAGTGCAGATGAGATTCACAAGCCTCCTGGTGATCCTCAAGACAAGCCTCACCCTCTAAAAATATTTATAAACACAAAAAGAAACCATCAAGAACCCTTCTAAAATTCACCAGAAAATCTAGACAGCTGGGAAAAATCCCATTTTTGGTGAGCTGCTAGATTTCTTTACAAAGACCACAATGCAAAAAGAATCAATTCATTTGGACTTATGGTTAAAGAGTTTTGGCTGTTTGAAGCTCTCTGGAAAAATATGAAATTTGAATTTAAATAAAAACAGACTGGGGGTGACGTCGAAGGCGTAAAGCCTCGGGGCGCCACCACTTGTACCGCCTCGCGCGCGTCGTGAGTGGCTGACTAGCGGACCCCGCTAGTCAGGTGAGGGGGAGAGGGAGAAGGAAACAGAGGACGGCGTGGCTTCGCCGGAGCACAAGCCGGCGACGACACTACTAGGAAAAGGCTAATTAGTGGCGCACCTGTTTTTGCCATTAATGGCGCACTATAGGTGCGCCACTATTATCACGCCATTAGTAACAAAATAGTAATGGCGCACCTCTGGTGCGCCATTAGTATCCCAGATAGTAATGGCCATTACTATGCCTATCTGGTGCGCCATTACTAAGTAGTAATGGTGCACCACATAGAAGTGTGCCATTACTAACAAAAAATTTTCAAAAAAAATTTCAGAATTTTTTCTTTCAATTTTTTTTTAAATTAATTTTTTTCATTTTTTTCTTAATCTCACGTCACTATGGCTTAATCTCAGGTCAATATGCTTTAATCTCAAGTCTAATCGCACTCCGTGGTCAATCTTCCCCAAAGGTTACCCATCCTAATCCAACTCGAGCACGCTTAACTTGACAGTTCTATCCAACCCCAGCACCATCTCACTTCACATGCACTTGTTGATATATCTATCATATCAATCCTATTAAACCTTGTTGATGTCTAGGACTTTGTTCATGTTCATGACTGTGATGAAATTCTGAAAAAATATTTCAAACTTCCTGGTCATATTACGTATCATATTTTGAAAAAAAAAACTTCCAAAAAAAATATTTTTGAAACCAATTTTTTTCTGTTACTAGTGGCGCAGCTAGCAAATGGTGCGCCACTAGTAAGTTTGAATTTTTTTTTCATTTTCCCCCCTCTAGATCTTAAAAGCCCCGTATCTTTCGTTCTGTTAGGTTTTTGGGGATTTTGAAGATGTTGAACGGGGTTCAATTCGTATGTAACTTTTCGAGTAGATGATTTTTCATATAAAAAACTTTATAATCTGAGTTCGTATGCAAAAGTTATGCCCATTTTACTAAATTCCAGAGAGATTTTGCAAATAAAGTCGAAATTCATATTTGTAAATTTTCCCAACAACTAGACCACATATCACATGGGAAACTTATTTTCTTTTATTTTTTGACATTTCCATCATTTTCTTTTATTTTTTTAAACTGAAAAGGCGGTCCATGGGGGGGTGCATTTAGCACCAGGGTTACTAATGGCGCACCTGGTGTGTGGTGCGCCATTAGTAGTTTTGAAAAAAAAATGTTAGTAGTGGCGCACCATGGGATAGTGCGCCATTACTAGTTTTTTATATGATATGTGGGTGTGGTGCGCCATTACTATGTCAACTAGTAATGGCGCACTATCCCCTGGTGCGCCACTGCTAACAATTTTTTTTATTTGTTTTTCAAAACTACTAATGGCGCACCACACACCAGGTGCGCCATTAACAATATGTCAATAATGGCGCACCTGTATCTGGTGCGCCACTGCTATATAGCAGTGGCGCACCACATACATGGTGCGCCATTAATGTCCATATCAGCTATAGCCCTTTTCCTAGTAGTGCGAGGGCTTCTTGGCCAAAGCTAGAGGGAGGGATCGAGAGAGGAGACGGAGGCGCACCTGCCCGTACCCGTAGAGTAGCTAGGGGTGGTCGGACGGCGTCGGAATCAACCTCTCTAGCGGAGGCAGAGAGCGGAGGTCGCCGGAGATGAAGATGACGGTGAACAAAGGTGACTCCAGGGTCTCCAACCAGGCGGAACAGCACCATCGTAGAGCGGCGGAGGCCCTGGAAGGGTTGCCCAGGCCTGGGAGAGGCTAGAGCTATGGAGATGATCCGAGGGGATCGCCGGCGAGCTCAAGCTCGGGGACGGCGGCCCGCGGCCTGCCCGGCCGGGCTACGGCTTCTGCAAGATCGTGGAGTGTGTGGGAGGTGTGGATGGTGCTCGAGGAGGCTGGGAAGGGCGCCAATTATAGCCGAGCATCAAGGGGGGTTCGGGCTCCGCTGGTGGACACCAGGACACGGCGCCCGGCGACAAACGGCGTCAGTGAGAGGGGGAGAAGGCGACGCAGCTCACGCGGGGACTGTGGGCGAACGGGGACGAGCACAGGGGCACTGGGGTGACGGCGAGCACAGTGCGCACCGCACTGTTACGTTGGCCGGACCGTGCCGTGCCCGTGCTCGCTGCGGCGAGCTCCGGCGTCGGCGAGCGCCAGGAGGGAGTTAAGAGAGCTTGGACGAAGAATTTGGCGAAGTTTGGCAAGCTTAGGCAGTCGGGGCAGCGAGCACGCGAGCAACAGAAGCTCGGGCGTGACGCAGAGCGCGTCGACACGCAGGTTGGCATCGTGTACACGCGTGGTCACAGCGTGAACTCTTCCCTCAGGCCGACCTAAGTCCAAATTTCATGTCTGGCTTGTTGTTCATGGTAGTTTTGAAGATGACCACGCTTTGGTTTGGACCCAGACGCAGTAGGATAGATTTCAACTGCCTAGTAAGTTTCTGATCAGTAACTTTGAGAGCTTACTGTGCTTAAACTACTGGGAGTTGAGAGCGGGGCTTTGGAGGTTAGCAATCATCTACTAAGGTGATGATGCACAAGAAAAATCAGCCACAATGGAGCAAGTAAAATGGTAGTTGTTGTAGAAACCACCATTTCTGTCCAGAACGGAAAATATTTTCTGTAGCAAAAATATTCCAAAAAGTGTTGAAATATTTTTGCTCAGAAAGGTGCCCTAGGGTTCAAAGAATATTTGTGAATTTTCTCAGATTTTTGTGGGCAAGAAAAATTGGTGTTGCTTTGGAGCACATCGAGCTAGCTAGGGTTTAAGAGAGGGAAATGAATATTTTTCATTTAAGAAAAATATTCCAAATATTATTTTGAGGTGAACCAGAGTGGGAATGATGCTTAGAGAGGGAAATGGGACACTTGGGTGAAAGCCAAGGGGTATCCAAGTGTTTAAGTCCATATGAAAAGATTCAAAACTCCAAATTTCAAATTCAAACCAACTGAAAATCAGGCAAAGAAAAGAGGGCAAAAACCAGGCTGTCACAAACCTCCCCCACTTAGAATGAATCTCGTCCTCGAGATTCGGTTGCTTGGGAAAACCATTCTATATAATGTGACTTTAGAAATTCTTCCTGTTCCCACGTTGATTCTGACTCTGTGTGATGCTCCCACTGAACCTTGTAGAACTTCCTTACTTTACTACGAGTGACCCTTTCCATCTGATCCAAAATTTTAACTGGTCCCTCTTCATATGTTAAGTCCTTTGCCAACTCTATTTCAGTCATAGCAGTCTTTTTCTCAGGCGGCGAGATGCATCGCCTCAACTGTGAAAAATGAAACACGTTGTGCATGTCTGACAATTCAGGGGGCAGTTCCAACTGATATGCAACAGTACCCACTCGTGACATAACTGGAAATGGACCAATAAATCTGGGTGCCAACTTTCCACGAGTCTGGAATCTCTTGATTCCTTTCATAGGAGTGACTCGGAGGTATACGTGTTCTCCGGGTTCAAAACTGATATGTCGGTGCTTTGCATCATAATAACTCTTCTGTCGAGATTTGGCCAATTGCAATCTGTCTCTGATTTCCTTAACTTGTTTCTCAGCTTCCATCGTGAGATCTGTTATGAAGATACGGCTATCTCCAGTTTGAGACCAATTTAAAGGAGTGCGACACTTACGGTCATACAAAGCCTCATATGGTGACATCTTTAGACTGGTCTGGAAACTATTGTTGTAAGAGAACTCGGCATACGGCAGACAGTCTTCCCATTTAGGTCCTTGGGCCAAAGCACAGGCTCGCAGCATATCTTCGAGTATTTGGTTTACCCGCTCTGTCTGTCCATCAGTCTCAGGATGATAAGCGGTACTGTATTTCAGTGCTGTCCCCAAGGCTTGATGGAGACGTGACCAAAAAGCGGAGGTAAAAAGTGAACCTCGGTCAGAAGTGATGGTTCGGGTACTCCATGCAGACTGACTATTCTGGATACATACAGTTGTGCAAGTTGACCCGCTCTTTATGTGGTTCTGACCGGGATAAAGTGAGCAACCTTGGTTAAGGTGTCCACTATGACCCAGATTGCATCACTGCCTCGCTAAGTCTTAGGTAGTCCTGTGATGAAATCCATGCAGACATTATCCCATTTCCATTGTGAAACTGGCAATGGTTGGAGAAGTCCGGCTGGCTTCTGATGCTCCGCCTTCACCTTGTTGCATATGTCGCAACAGGCCGCAAAATAGGCAATGTCTTTCTTCATTCCATCCCACCAGAATATTTGTCGAAGGTCTTCATGCATTTTCGTACCTCCAGGGTGAATGGAATATGAAGATTCGTGTGCTTATGATAGGTTTTTCTGCTTTAAATCCGCTTGATTGGGTACACAAATCCTTCCAGGGAAGCGGAGGGTACCAAATTGATCCTTCGAGAAATCTGAAGTCTGTCCTGCTACCATATTCTTGGCACGTTTCTGCAGGACGGTGTCAGCTGGCTGGGCCTTGCGGATCTCTTCCTCAAGTGTGGGGGCCACTTCCAAAATATTACCAAGGCTGACATCAACTATGACCAGGTTGAGCTAATCAATCTCCTCTTGAAGTTCAGGAGGCAAGGCTTTCAATATGACATTTAGGCTGACAGGCTTTCGACTGAGTGCATCGGCAAACACGTTGGCCTTACCCGGGTGGTAATTTATTCCAAGATCATAATCCTTGACTAACTCAAGCCATCTTCGTTGATAGAGATTTAAATCTAGCTGAGTAAATATATACTTGAGACTTTTGTGATCGGTAAAAATTTGGCACCTCTTCCCGATGAGATAGTGTCTCCAAATTTGTAGAGCATGAACCACCGCGGCCAATTCCAAATCATGAGTAGGATAATTTCCCTCGTGGGGTCGTAGCTGTCGCGATGCATAGGCTACTACCTTGCCGTCTTGCATAAGTACACATCCAAGTCCTTGTCTGGAGGCGTCACAGTACACATCAAAACTGCGGTAGATATCAGGAAGAGTCAACACAGGTGCAGCCGTCAGCCGTATCTTTAGCTCATTGAAAATTTTCTCACAGTCCTCAGTCCATTCAAACTTCTTATCCTTTTTGAGTAGCTCTGTCATGGGTTTAGCAAGCTTGGAAAACCCTTCAATGAAACGACGGTAGTAACCAGCTAATCCAAGAAAACTCCGGTTCTGTGATACGGTTGTGGGTGGCAACCAATCGAGCACATCCTTTACTTTGCTTGGGTCCACGGCTATACCTTCGGCGGATAGCACATGTCCAAGAAATCCAACTTGCTTGAGCCAAAATTCGCATTTACTGAATTTGGCGTATAGCTGATGGTCGCGGAGTCGTTGTAACACTGCTCGGAGGTGTTCTTTGTGATCTTCTTCACTTCTTGAGTAAATAAGTATGTCATCGATGAAGACTACCACGAACTTATCAAGGAAGTCCATGAATACTTTGTTCATCATATGCATGAAGAAGGCAGGTGCGTTGGTGAGACCAAAGGACATAAGTGTATATTCATAAAGACCGTATCGAGTGGTGAATGCGGTCTTAGGAATATATTCCTTTTTAATCTTGAGCTGATGATATCCTGTCCGTACATCAATCTTGGAGAATACCTTGGCCCCACTGAGTTGATCAAACAAGTCATCAATCCTTGGCAGCGGATATTTGTTTTCGATGGTGACATCATTCAGCTGACGGTAATCCACACACATGTGGAGGCTGCCATCCTTTTTGTCCACGAAGATAGCAGGTGATCCCCATGGTGAAGAGCTGGGACGGATATATCCTTTCTGGAGCATTTCATCAAGCTGTTTCTTTAGCTCCACTAATTCTGATGAGGGCATCCGGTAATACTTCTTGTATAATGGTGCGGTTCTGGGCAAAAGTTCTATTGCAAACTCAAGCTCTCGATCTGGTGGCATGCCTGGCAGCTCTTCTGGAAATACATCAGGAAACTCACTGACCACAGGAATTAATTCCAATTCAGCCACAGTGGTGAAGACCATTTCTTTCTTGGGTATGCTTCTGCGAGCATAGAATTTGGTAGTCTGCCCCTTCTGACTGGTCAAAGTGACTTCTCGGGTCGCGCAATTTATGCATACTTGATATTGAGTCAGCCAATTTATATCCAAAGATAACATCCAACGTAGCAGACTCAATGATTATCAAGTTGGAAAACAGACTCCGTTGATATTGATTTCCAGATTACAGCAGACCAGATTGCTCTTGATTAAGGATCCCGGGGTTTGTACCAGCATATTCTTGCCCAAAAGTGAACAAGGAAATTTGTTTTGGGCAACAAAACTCCGAGAAATAAAAGAGTGGGAAGCCCAGAGTCAAATAAAATTACTACAGGTATGTTATTAACAGAAAACATACCAATGACGACTTCGGGGTTCTCTTGTGCTTCATCGGCGGAGAGGTGATGAATGTGTCCAGTGATGTTTTGCTGGTTCGGGCATGATTCCATAAAGTTGACTTGTGGCCTGAATAGAGCATTCGCCTTGCTGTTCTTGGGACACTGTCTGGCATAATGTCCAGTTTGCCCACAACTGAAGCAAGAATTGTTGCGCTGGCGCTCTTTGTGCACTGGGTTGGTCACGACATTCTTGACTTGGGTGGTGGTCTTGTTAACATTATGTTGCCAATTGGGCTTGTATTCCACCTGAGTCTGCTGCCAGGTACGAGCCTTTTGCACGGGTTGCCCATCCTTCTTTGTCTCAAACGTATGCTTGTGGTCGTTGTTAGCAGGCCTATTATCCGATACAAGCTTGTTTTCCTTTCAGCAATGAAAGCCTTGTTCACCAGAGTTTGGAAATCTGGGAAATCAAACATACTGAGGGTACACCGGAGTTGCGGGTTTAATCGACCAAGAAATCTGTCCATCTTTCTTTCTTCAGTGGCCACGTCATAAAGGGAGTAACGTGACAGATGATTGAATTTTTGCAAATATTCACCCACAGACTGATTTCCTTGGAGGAGCGCGAGAAATTCACGCTGCTTAGTCTTCATAATTCCAGTAGGGATATGATATTTCCGGAACTGATCCTTAAATTTTGACCAGGTGATTTCTTCATCAGCAGGCCACATGGCTTTTATATTTTCCCACCATATGGCAGCAGCGCCTTCAAGATAATGAGTTGCAAATGGAACTTTATCATCTTCTTCAGTACGAGCAATCTCAAGTTTCCGCTCAATGGTTCGCAACCAATCGTCTACATCCAAGGGGTCAATAACCTGACTGAAACTGGGAGGCTTGGTCCTCTAAAAAACTGACAACTTGGAGTGATGACCGTTCTGATTTCCATTATGTCCAACCATAGCTTGCACACTTCTTAAAATTTCAATCAGATCATTATTCCGCCTTTCCTCAAACATACGCAGAATTTGCTCGGTGGAGGGCGGATTTGGCGGTGGAGGCGGTGGTGGAACGTACGGCTCGGGGGAGTGTCCTGCCTATCGTGCGGAACGACGAACAGGAGTACCATCGCGAACGTTGCTACTGCTGCCTCCCCGCGGCATCCTATTGTGGATTTTTCCCAAGACAACGCAACCGAGATGATAAACATTCAAAATGAATTGGGCAAAAGCTAGCAACAAAAGCCCGAGAAAAACCGAAATGACGAAGAAAATATGGCGAATAAAATAGAGTTCCAACATAATTATACATAGACTCATACGTGAAAGATAAAGAACATACCAGGTTCAACTACTCTCATACATGAAATGGAACCTCATGACTCGTACGATTACACTCGTACACCATCCCGACGGCTGCGAATACTCAGAAGCTCTACTGCTCTGCTGGCGCTGCGGGGTCCTCTCCTGAAGCGGACTCAGATCCTGAACTGACGAGGTTAACAGAGACCTCCGGGTTAAAGGTAACACGGCGACGCTGCCTCGAGGACTCTCCCTCAGGGGCAGGTGTAGGGTGAAGCATCGGGGCTACAGGAGTAGTAAGAAGTGAAACCCACTCAGCAGGGGCACTGAGAGGATTCATAGCCGCGGCGCCCGAGCTACTCAGAGGAGTAACTGGTGAAACAGGGGAACTAGAACTGGCTGGAATATAAGGAGTAAATCCCAGGGAGGATGGAGCAGTGGCAGACCTAGTAGAGACTAAAGCAGAGGCTAAAGCAGTACGAGCGCGAGTCAGCTCTCGAGCCAGCTCGTGGATCATAAGATATCTAGCGGTGATATAATGAGCAAGGTGGCTAGAAACACTATCAGACTCTGGATCAATGACAGGGAAACGGACACGACCATTGTCGTGCAGAGAAGGAAGGTAGTGGAAACCTGGGTGGTTCTGCATCCGGACCTCGTTGTAACGAAGCTCGACAAGGACCTCAAATGCAGCAAACTGGATAGCCTGAGAAGCGGTAGAAGCGTAACCGCTCCGAGAGGTATGAGTGTAAGTGCTGGAATCGGAACTGGCGCGCAGAGTAACCACTGCGTGATACTCATACACTGAGTCCGCTAGACGCTCCCGGTACACACGATAGACTGGATCATCACCGAGGGGGTACAGCCGATGCCACACGTTACGAAGGAGATGCGGTGACATGAATGGCATCAGCTGCAACTGGCACGGATACGACACCAGAGCCATCTACACTCACAACCATTAGTAGGTTAGCATAAAACTAAAACAAGTGCATGCATTGCAACAACCAGCTACAAAGGCTACTAGCACTCAACTTAAACTCGTATCTAACGTCCAATTAACACGTCATAGTCTAGCATGGCCTACAGTCAGCGCGGCTCTGATACCAAGCGTTGTGGCACCCCAGCTCAGAGCAACCGGTTTACCATGCATTGCCAGCCCAGAGACCATGTCTTCTGGCAACACACAACATCTTGGTACAGAAAACGACCGCTTTATTGATGCTAGTGGATCAAAGTTTATATTACAACAGGTAGCAAGGCCAAGCGGCACCCACGGTGCGGCTGAACGATATGTACATTATTTAGTGAACATAAAGGGGCCTTGATCATAACAACTACGCGGCAGCGGAACAAGTCGTAGCGGAACTCCATAGCACAGGGACACCGATGTGGACACGATCTAGACTCGGACAGCACTCCTTTCCAACGAGACTTTCCTAAAATCTGGCATGACATGCCAGGTCAGTACATTGAATGTACTTGCAAACTCACAACAAACATAAACATAATGACAAACAATATCATGATAATTAACCAATTATTAATAATGCAACAATATAGCCAACATGCTGTGATCATGCTCATGTGAGAAAAATCCTCCGGACTGGCTTACAAACGATGATCGCTCCTGGACACGGCACCAAAAATCTCAACAACGGGCACACAAGGTTATGTCTGCTTACCGGGCCAGGGTACCGCATGCCCATAACTTTCCCTTGTTGGAGGCACCGACCAGAGGCATGACAACGGACTGAATAAAGGCCTTCCCATAAAGGCAAATGTGGTTGCACTGGGAAAAACTCGATTCACTGGCACCATGACCCGGTCAACGATATATACAAGTTGAGTTATTATCAGGTTCAACTTAAAGTGAAAATAACCGGTGTCATAGTATGCCATGAAATGCAACACTAACGCATGCATCACATATCAACGGAAATGACTGAGTCAACTATATCCACACTAAGCATAAACATCAACAACTCATGACACTTCTCTGGTTAGGATTAAACCTTACTTTAAACAGAATCTTTTCTAGCAACATTATTATTTTTCTCATGCAAGAAAAATAACTCCATATAATTACTTATATCCATAACTATATTACTCTTTCATAACAAAAATTAATTCTAGTTTCTTTACCAACTTAGTTAGCTTTAAACTTTCTGTAAATCAAGCATATTAACTTAAACAAGCAACTAATAGAATATAAATAACATAATAGTGATTTAAATGCATGGGTTAACTCATTCATTCAAGTAGGAAAATCACAAATATTGTAATGTCACCATGAAAATGTTGTTGTGGCTTGCCTTAGTGCAGTCGAGGTTCACAAGCATCCTGGTGATCCTCAAGACAAGCCTCACCCTCTCAAAATATTTATAAACACAAAAAGAAAACATCAAGAACCCTTCTGATATTCACCAGAAAATCTAGATAGCAGGGAAAAATCCCATTTTTGGTGAGCTGCTAGATTTCTTTACAAAGAACACAACACAAAAAGAATCAATTCATTTCGACTTACGGTTAAAGAGTTTTGGCTGTTTGAAGCTCGCTGGAAAAATAAGAAATTTGAATTTAAATAAAAATAGACTGGGGGGTGACATCGAAGGCATAAAGCCTCAGGGCGCCACCACTCGTACCGCTTCGCACGCGTACTGAGTGGCTGACTAGCGGGCCCCGCTAGTCAGTTGAGGGGGAGAGGGCGACGGAAACAGAGGACGGCGTGGCTTCGCCGGAACACACGCCAGCGACGAGGGCTTCTTGGCCAAAACGAGAGGGAGGGATCGAGAGAGGAGATGGAGGCGCACCTGCCCGTACCCGTAGAGTAGCTAGGGGTGGTCGGACTGCGTTGGAATCAACCTCTCTAGCGGAGGCAGAGAACGGAGGTCGCCAGAGACGAAGACGACGGTGACCAGAGGCGACTCCAGGGGTTCCAACCAGGTGGAACAGCACCACGGGAGAGCGGCGGAGGCCCTGGAAGGGTTGCTCAGGCCTGGGAGGGGCTGGACCTACGGAGACGATCCGAGGGGATCGCCGGTGAGCTCGAGCTTGGGGACGGCGGCCCGCGGCCTGCCTGGCCGGGCTACGGCTTCTACAAGATCGTGGAGTGTGTGGGAGGCGTGGATGGTGCTCGAGGAGGCTGGGGAGGGCACCATTTATAGCCGAACGTCGAGGGGGGTCCGGGCTCCGTCGGTGGACACCTGGACACGGGGCTCGGCGACGAACGGCGTTAGTGAGAGGGGGAGAAGGCGACGCAGCTCACGCGGGGACTATGGGCGAACGGGGACGAGCACAGGGGCACTGGGGTGACGACGAGCATAGTGCGCACCGCACTGTTACGTTGGCCGGACCGCGCCCGTGCTCGCTGCGGCGAGCTCCGGCGCCGGCGAGCGCCAGGAGGGAGTTAAGAGGGCTTGGACGAAGATTGTGGCGAAGTTTGGCAAGCTTAGGCAGTCGGGGCAGTGAGCACACGAGCAACCGAAACTCGGGCGCGACGCAGAGCGCGTCGACACGCAGGTTGGCATCGTGTACACGCGTGGTCACCGTGTGAACTCTGCCCTCAGGCCGACCTAAGTCCAAATTTCATGTCTGGCTTGTTGTTCGTTGTAGGTTTGAAGATTACCACGCTTTGGTTTGGACCCAGACGCAGTAGGATAGATTTCAACTGCCTAGTAAGTTTCTGATCAGTAACTTTGAGAGCTTACTATGGTTAAACTACTGGGAGTTGAGAGATGGGCTTTGGAGGTTAGCAATCACATACTAAGGTGATGATGCACAAGAAAAATCAGCCACAATGGAGCAAGTAAAATGGTAGTTGTTGTAGAAACCACCATTTCTGTCCAGAACAGAAAATATTTTCTGTAGAAAAAATATTCCAAAAAGTGATGAAATATTTTTGCTCAGAAAGGTGCCCTAGGGTTCAAAGAATATTTGTGGATTTTCTCAGATTTTTGTGGGCAAGAAAAATTGGGGTTGCTTTGGAGCACATTGAGCTAGCTAGGGTTTAAGAGAGGGAAATGAATGTTTTTCATTTAAGCAAATATTCCAAATATTATTTTGAGGTGAACCAGAGTGGGAATGATGGTTAGAGAGGGAAATGGGACACTTGGGTGAAAGCCAAGGGGTACCCAAGTGTTTAAGTCCATATGAAAAGATTCAAAACTCCAAATTTCAAATTCAAACCAACTGAAAATCAGGCAAAGAAAAGCGGGCAAAAACTAGGCTGTCACAGCTCGTTAACCAAAGATGGTTATGTTTCCTAACCATAGACATGTGTTGTCATTTGATGAACGGGATCACATCATCAGTGAATGATGTGATGGACAAGACCCATCCGTTAGCTTAGCACTATGATCGTTTAGTTTATTGCTATTCCTTTCTTCATGACTTATACATGTTCCTATGACTATGAGATTATGCAACTCCCGAATAACGGAGGAACAGTTAGTGTGCTACCAAACGTCACAACGTAACTGGGTGATTACGAAGATGCTCTACAGGTGTCTCCGATGGTGTTTGTTGAGTTGGCATAGATCGAGATTAGGATTTGTCACTCCGATTGTCGGAGAGGTATCTTTGGGCCCTCTCGGTAATGCACATCACTATAAGCATTGCAAGCAATGTGACTAATGAGTTAGTTGCGGGATGATGCATTGCAGAACGAGTAAGGAGACTTGCCAGTAACAAGATTGAACTAGGTATGATGATAGTTTGGCCAAAATCATATAGTTTGGCTATGCTTCATTTTCGTCACACAAATATGCTCTGATCATGCACAACCCTGATGACAAGCCAAGAAATTCTTTAATACTTTAGTAATCTCAAAAAAATTAAACTTTCACGCAATACATGAGCGTGAGCCATGGACATAGCACTATGGGTGGAATAGAGTATAATGATGGGGCTTGTGTGGAGAAGACAAAAAAGGAGAAAGTCTCACATTGACGCGGCTAATCAACGGGCTAGGGAGATGCCCATCAATTCATGTCAATGCAAGGAGTAGGGATTGCCATGCAACGGATGCACTAGAGCTATAAAAGTATGAAAGCTCAACAAAAGAAACTAAGTGGGTGTGCATCCAACTTGCTTGCTCACGAAGACCTAGGGCATTTGAGGAAGCCCATTGTTGGAATATACAAGCCAAGTTCTATAATGAAAAATTCCCACTAGTATATGAAAGTGACAAAATAAGAGACTCTCTATCATATAGATCATGGTGCTACTTTGATGCACAAGTGTGGAAAATAGGATAGTAGGATTGTCCCTTTTATTTCTTTTCCTTTTTTGGGACCTTTTTTTGGCCTTTTCTTTTTCTTTTTTTGGGACAATGCTCTATTAATGATGATCATCACACTTCTATTTATTTACAACTCAATGATTACAACTCCATATTAGAACAAATATGACTTTATATGAGTGCCTCTGGTGGTTTATCGGGATGGGCAATGAATCAAGAGTGACATGTATATGAATTATTCATGGTGGCTTTGCCACAAATACAATTTCAACTACATGATAATGCAAAGCAATATGACAATAATGAAGCGTGTCATAATAAATGAAACGGTGGAAAGTTGCATGGCAATATATCTCGGAATGGCTATGGAAATGCCATAATAGGTAGGCATGGTGGCTGTTTTGAGGAAGATATAAGGAGGTTTATGTGTGATAGAGCGTATCGTATCACGGGGGTTGGATGCACCGGCAAAGTTTGCACCAACTCTCAAGGTGAGAAAGGGCAATGCACGGTACCGAAGATGCTAGCAATGATGGAAAGGTGAGAGTGCATACAATCCATGGACTCAACATTAGTCATAAAGAACTCACATACATCTTGCAAAAATCTACAAGTCATCAAAAACCAAGCATTATGCGCATGCTCCTAGGGGGGTAGATTGGTAGGAAAAGACTATCGCTCGTCCCCGACCGCCACTCATAAGGATGACAATCAAAGAACACCTCATGTTTCAAATTTGTCACACAACGTTTACCATACGTGCCTGCTACGGGGCTTGCAAACTTCAACACAAGTATTTATCAAATTCACAACTACTCAACTAGCACGACTCTAATATTACCATCTTCATATCTCGAAACAATCATCAAGTATCAAACTTCTCATAGTATTCAATGCACTTTTTATGAAAGTTTTTATTATACCCATCTTGGATGCCTATCATATTAGAACTAATTTTATAACCAAAGAAAATTACCATGCTGTTCTGAAGGACTCTCAAAATAACATAAGTGAAGCATGAGAGATCAATAATTTCTAAAAAATAAAACCACCACCGTGCTCTAAAAGATATAAGTGAAGCACTAGAGCAAAATTATCTAGCTCAAAAGATATAAGTGAAGCACATAGAGTATTCTAATAAATTCCGATTCATGTGTGTCTCTCCAAAAGGTGTGTACAGCAAGGATGATTGTGGTAAACTAAAAAGCAAAGACTCAAATCATACAAGACGCTCCAAGAAAAACACATATCATGTGGTGAATAAAAATATAGCCTCTAGTAAAGTTACCGATGGACGAACACGAAACAGGGGATGCCTTCCGGGGCATCCCCAAGCTTAGGCTTTTGGTTGTCCTTGAATTTTACCTTGGGGTG
Organism: Triticum aestivum; assembly: GCF_018294505.1. Taxonomy (NCBI): domain Eukaryota; kingdom Viridiplantae; phylum Streptophyta; class Magnoliopsida; order Poales; family Poaceae; genus Triticum; species Triticum aestivum. Next base: position 282,500,053 of record NC_057811.1, read on the forward strand.
CCTTGGGCATCCCCAAGCTTAGGCTCTTGCCACTCCTTGTTCCAAAATCCATCAAATCTTTACCCAAAACTTGAAAACTTCACAACACAAAACTCAACAGAAAATCTCATGAGCTCCGTTAGTATAAGAAAACAAATCACCACTTTAAGGTACTGTAATGAACTCATTCTTTATTTATATTGGTGTTAAACCTACTGTATTCCAACTTCTCTATGGTTCATACCCCCCGATACTAGCCATACATTCATCAAAATAAGCAAACAACACACGAAAAACAGAACAATCTGTAGCAATCAGATTTGTTCGAATACTTCTGGAACTCCAAAACATCTGAAAAACTAGGACAACCTGTATAATTTGTATATTGATCTACTACAAAAAGAATTAGCAATTTATCATGTTCTGGTGAATTTTAACAATTATTTTTTGTGAGCGCAAATTTTCTGTGTTTATCAGCAAGAGCAAACAATTATCACCCAAGAAGATCCTATTGGTCCTACTTGGCACAAACACTGATTAAAGCATCAAAACACATCTAAACAGAAGCTAGATGAATTATTTATTACTAAACAGAAACAAAAAGCAAGAAACAAAAATAAAATTGGGTTGCCTCTGTCGGATTTCGGGTTCTGGCAAAACCCTTGAGGTTCGAACACTGGGGTGCGCACGAAGATTTCCCCCTACCTAATCACGCCCTCTGCCTCACCGCGATCTCAAATTCTCGACGAACTCGCAACACAAACGACACGAAATTTATACTGGTTCGGGCCACCGTTGTGGTGTAATACCCTACTCCAGTGTGGTGTGGTGGATTGCCTCTTGTGCTGAGGATGAAGAGTACAAGGGGAAGAACAACCTCCTGAGGCGAGGTGTTCTTGTGCTTGGTGGGTGTGAGGATGATCTGAATTCCGTCTTCTCCTACTGTGGTGGCTAGTCCTATTTATAGAGGCCCTGGTCATCTTGCCAAATATTGAGCGGGAAGGGATTCCACAACGGCCAATTTGAAGGGGGACAACTAGTACAAGCTATCCTGACTAAAGGTGGTCTTCGCCTACCAAAGGCTCTGGTGGTGACCCCGTCTTGGGCTCCACGGTGACCTTCGTCCTGCCTTCCTACTGGTCTTGGTCTCGTTGCACTGATATGGAAACCTTTGCCTGATGCCTCGGAACTCCTCGCATGCACTTGCCTCCTTAGCACCAAAGAGGAAACGAGGACACTGTGCACGCTGGCGCCCGCCTGGCCTTTGTCGTCATGGCTTACGTCATTGGAGCCTCGCGAGGTTCGCCTTGCCTTGATCTCTCCGCCCCTCGCGAGCCAGCTTGGTGAAGCCGCTCCCGAGGAGGTCTTGTGTCGTCTGCCTCGCGAGGCTTGGCCCCTCGTGAGGGTCTTGAGCGTTTCCTGGTGAAGACGGGCCGTACTGGGCCGCAGGTGGAGCCACGCCGTGGGCCGCAGGCAGGCAAGTCTGGGGACCCCCGTTCCCAGAACACCGACAGTAGCCCCCGGGCCCCAGGCTTGCTCAGACTTGGCTTTGTGGCGAAGCCAAATGGCAAGTGCGGAGCGCCGCGAGCCCAAACAGCCTGCGGCCTTGGTCAACGCGTGGCAATTGATTGGACGTGGGCGTCTCCACTTCCCCACGCTGCCTCGGCAACTGCCCAACTTGACGAGTCCCTGCTGCATGCAAAAAGGGGTTATCATTACCTTCGATCGTGGAGGTCGACGGTTGGCCTCCTCCTGCTATAAATGAGGAGGGGGCAGAGCCCCCATCGCCCATCTCTTCCTGCTCCGCTCGCTTCTCCTCCTCTGCTCCATTGCCAGTAGCGACACCATGGCACCAATTCAAAGATTCTCGGCCACGGAGAAGGGAAAAACTCCCCGCGACGAGCCCGGGCCGCTTTCGCCGAAGAAGAGGCTGGTCCACCATTGTGACGTAGTCGTCAGGCAGGAGGTGACAAGGCCTTGGTACGAGCGGCCACCTCTCGGGTACCCGCTGCCTTTATACGCCCAAGCCGAGGGCTCAGGAGGAAGAGGCGGCGAGCAGCACCGCCCGCACCACGGTCGTGGTCGCCGCGTCATGGTGGTGCAAGCCGTCGCCCCAGAGGCCCACGTCGTGGACTCCTCGGGCGAACTCGTGCTGTGGGCGGTGATGCCTCCGCGCTCCTGGATCCGCTTCCCCCAATTCTTCTCCACCGAGATGCTGCCGAGCAGGCCCCTCGAGCTATGGCTGCAGCACGCCGACTGCGACGCCCCGACGACCGGAGCGGAAGTTGAAGCCGTCTCCCCTGGCAAGATCTTCATGACCCGTGGCTGGGGCGAGGTCACCCGGGTTTGCCGCGCAGAAGGTGCCCTTGCGATCCACTTCAGGTACGATGGCGCCTCCACCATGTTCTTCAAGGTCTTCGACGTGGAAGGCCGTCGCTTGGAGTGCTGCCCCGGAGAGGGCCGCTTGAACGGTGCTGCGGCAGGAGCTGGGCTGCCGCCCACCTCGCCAGTGACTCATCTAGCAGCAGTGGCGCCGCTTGGGTGTCCAGCGATTCTCCCGAGCCCTACGAGACTGCGGAGACGAGCGACGACAGCTACGTGCCCCCGAGCTCTCGCCGGGCTCGGAGCAAGGCCGCAGCATCCGGCCGCCGCCGTCACTGATCTGGATGGGGTTGGCGTCGGCCTCCCATGGCCCACTATTGATGATGGCGTCGGCTGTGCTGCCATGTGTAGATAGGGCTCCTTGAATTTCCTTTCTTTTGTTCCCTGCGAGGAATCGAAACAAACCCTATGGGGGCGTGTAAAGAACATGTAATGTCTTTTGTTGGCACTATCCTTATTATGAAATTGTGCGAGCGCGTGTCCTGCTTCGGCTCAGTCTCCCCTTTCTATCCTCGCGACGGCTTGGTGCTCTACGCTGACAGGTCCTGGTCCCCAGGCAGGCTGCAGCCGTCGCTAGTATGCCAGGTCGCGATGCCGTGGTCAAGGCCAGGAGGTGAGCGGCCCGAGGTCCAGTAAGAGCTCCTGAGACGCGATGCTCAGGAGGTCCCCTTTAGCGCGCAAGCAGCCACCGAGAGGTAAGAAAGGGGGGCAACGTTGCCCTGGCAGGGCTACAGCAAGTGAGAATCCCGTGTCGTAGCGATTAGTTGGTCCGAGCGCGAAACTTATCTTGGCAGTCTGGAGTCGTTTCCTCGCGTTGCACCAGACTTGTGCGTCGGCGGTCGTGGCGCAACTAGGTTAGGCCCGTGCGTGCTTCCCCTTCCTCCCCACACTCTCCTTCGTGCTCTGTGTCCTCTGGTCCCGGCCCTCGAGCGAGCTCAGCCACCGCTGGTATGCCAGGTCGCGATGCCGTGGTCAAGGCCAGGGGGTGAGGGCTGGAGAGCCAGTAGGAGCTCCTGAGTCGCGATGCTCTGGAGCCCCCCTTTTAACGCACAAGCAAATCGCATGGGAGAAGAAGGAGCCCGCGGTACCGCCCGCTGTTGTCCTCGGAAGGTTCCTGTAAGTCAGCGCGAGGAGGGACACAGATTGCCATTGTGATTGTCGGCCGACCACTGGTAGCTCCGTAAGAGAATGAAGGCACTGAGGGCCTGGTGAGGTGACGCGCGCGGGGCGTGCCGCGGGCCAGAGCTCAACCGCTCAGATTTATCAACATTGCAGGGACGGACCCAAGCACAAGCGCCGTGCCAGCGTGAACAGCTCCCGTGGTAGGTGACAATCAAGCAGGTGATAACCATAGATAAATTATGCATGGAACGCGAGCTAGCTCAGGTAAATGCAAGAACGATACATGCCACTGGGCTGGACCCGAGCGGCTTGGGGATGATGCAGCCCGAGGGGCGCCCCCAATAGAGTAAGCTAAAGATGTAAAGGGATACATGCCACAGGGACGGACCCACGCGGCCTGGGAATGATGTGGCCTGAGGGGCGCTCCTAGCTAAATAAACTTGGAAAACGTCACCTGGTTCTATTGTTGAAGGAATGTTGGGGAAGCTGAAGACTCATAGTGAAGGGGTTGCTCCTCACGAGCCATCGGGGCCCTGAGCCTCGGGAGGCTCTGGGGGTCCAAGCGGTTCCTTGAGGACCGTCTCCATCTCCACCTGGACCGCGTGATGCCTGGCCTCCTGAGCCGCCAGGATGCTCCGCAGGTTGCGCTGGAAGGCGGACGCCACGCTCGGCAGGCCAAAGGGCATGCGAACGTAGCTGTGAGGCGGCCCCTCGCAGCATCCCACGCGTGAAGGCCAGAAAAGCTCCTGAGATGCGGCCCTGTTGAGCCCTGGGATGTCGATGCAGACGCGCAACCCGCCATCCTCACCTGGATGGGGAGTCGCGCCAGGTGAGCGCTGGTTGCCGCGCATGGCTCTTGCATCCTGCAGTTCCTAAGTGGTCTTGGCAATGAACTCCTGAGCGTCGGGCGCTCCTCGTCCGCAGTCCTCTTGAGGGAAACGTGCTGCGAAGCACGCCTCCACGTGGTGCCCGAGCGCCTCCCTCGTGATGTTGGCAAGGTCGGAGGCCCTCCAGGAGAGAGCTCCCGAGCCTTGCCCGAGGAGGGCACCAGGTGCGCCTTCCTATGCGAGGGAGGGAGGCGCCCTAGGCGCAGGCGCTGATCCTGACGTGGCTCCACTTGCGGCGCCGCTCTCCTGAGGCCTTGAGCGGAGTAGCTGCTTCTTCTTCTTGGGAACGACCTTAGGAGGGTACTGTGCTGCATTGCTGTCGGGGTCTTCGATTGACGCTGCTTGGAAGGCGCGCTCGAGGGAGTACACCGCATCTCTTTCTTCGTAGGGGACTGTGATGATCCCGCCGCTTCCTGGCATCTTGAGGACGTTGTAGCCGTGGTGTGTCACTGCCATGAACTTGGCCAGGGCTGGATACCCGAGTATGGCATTGTATGGCAAACAAATGTGGGCGACGTCGAAGCCGATGAGCTCGGTGCGGTAATTGTCGCGCTGTCCGAAGGTGACAGGGAGGCGGACCCGCCCTAACGGCATGGTGGAACCGTCGGTCAGTCTTGAGAAGGGCTTGGTAGGCTGAAGCTGATCATAGGGCACTTGAAGGCTGTCGAACATCTCGACGGACAGGACGTTAAGCCCTGCGCCGCCGTCGATGAGGGTCTTGGTGACTTGCACGTTGCTGATGACGGGTGAGCAAAGCATCGGGAGAGCGCGAGCGGTGGCCGCGCACTTGAGCTGATTTGCCGAACTGAAGGTGATGGCGCACGTGGACCACCTAAGCGGGCGTGTGGCCTCGAGCCTGGGGAGGACTGCGTTCACCTCGCGAGCAAACTGCTTGAAGATTCGCTGATAGGCTGGGGCTTGAGCTCCACCCAGGATGCAGGCGATAGCCCGCGGCTCCTGGAAGCCCCCAGCCCCCTCGTCCTGATGGTGGTCGTCGTTCCTTCTTGGTGGTGGCGGAAGCGGAGGAAGACTAGCGTTGCCCTGGGGGCAGTCCTCGTGAGGCTGATCCCTCCAGGTGCCCTCGTGAGGCTGATCTCGCCAGCGGTCCTCATGAGGCCGGTCACGCCACTCCTGGCGAGGGCCACAGTCGTCCCAGCGTTCTCCGCCACGTCCTCCTCCTCGGCCGTAGCCCTGGTCGTTGCGCTCGGGGCGTCGACCGAGGCGTCCATCTTGAATGGCCCTGAGCTCTTGACAGTTGTTAGTGTTTTGGCTGTGAACGTTGTGGAAGGCAGAGAACGGCCGGCTGCACTTGGATGACTCGGGCTGGTCCCGGCCGCGCTTCGTGTCCGGCTCCGCCGAGACTATGGCCACTCCCTTGCACTTCACGTCCTTGGCCTTGGCTTTCTTCTCCTCCAGGTCGGCAGCTGGGAGCTCGAGGAGGGAAAGGCGCCCTTCCTCAGCCCTCGCGCACTTGGTCGCCAGGTTGAACAACTCCAAGGACGTGCATAGCTCCTCGTGGATGGTGAGCTCCTCCTTCATATTGATGTCTCGGATCCCATCGGAAAACGCGGAGATGATGGCCTCGTCCATCACCTTGGGGATCTTGAGGCAAACATTGTTGAAGCGCTGGATGTACTTCTCGAGGGTCTCCCCTGGCTGCTGCTTGACACGGCGCAGATCACCCGCGGCCGGAGGGCGGTCGTGAGTGCCCTGCAAGTTCGTGACGAAGCGGTCGCGCATCTTGTTCCAGGAGGAGATGGAGCCGGGAGGCAGGTTCAAGAGCTATGAGCGGGCACCATCCTTGAGAGCCATGGGGAACCAATTCGCCATGACTGTTTCATCGTTGTTGGCCGCCTCGATGCTCAGTTCATAGAGCTGCAGGAAATCCACGGGGTCGGGGGTGCCGTCGTAGCATGGAAGCAGGACTGTCTTGAACTTGCCCAGCCATGCGACGCTAGGCAGCTCAGGAGTGAAGGCGCGGCAACCAGCGGTGGCCACCGGGATCCTTTGTTGATGTGGAGCCTGGCCTTGATGCCCACGCACCGCCACTGCAGGCGACGCACGGTCTTGTCGTAGTGGTGCTGGGAGCGCGGGAGCGTTTTCTTGTGGACGAGGAACTTCTTGGCAGCTTCCTTCTTCATGCACGGGCGCCCGATGCGGTGGGTCGTGCCGGGGGGCCGCACGCCTTGGAGCCAGGATGCCGTCTTGGTGCGGAGGTGATGGTGGTAGCACTCCATGAGCCACGTCGCCCGCAGCTGGCGGAGGGCGAGGCAGCGATAGGGATGGCGCAGGGGAGCCCCCTGCGGCGCTGACGAGCTCGGCGATGCGGTCTAGCCAGTCCTCGTAGAGGTCGTCGATGGGGCGGTAGCACAGGAGTTCGCGTACCATGCATGGCGCGGCCTGCGCGTCCGTGGGAGAGCGACGAGCGTGAGACGACGAGCCGGACGGGGTCAGCGACGGAGTGGTGGTGCGACCGTCCCGCCGCACTGAGGGATGCAGCGAGGACGCTTGCTGCTCGTTTCCTGCCGGGCGGGTGATGGCGTTGGCGGCAGGTGATGGAGAACGACGGGGAGGCCCACCGACGGGAGCCGTCTGAGCAACGCGGGCGGCGAGGGCGGCCCGGCGCTCAGCGCGAGCTCGGCGAGCGTCCGCCATGGATGCGACGAAGCGACAGGACGCGGATCGACGGAAGGAAAGCTTCGGCGCACCCCTACCTGGTGCGCCAAATGTCGGATTTCGGGTTCCGGCAAAACCCTTGAGGTTGGAACACTGGGGTGCGCACGAAGATTTCCCCTACCTAATCACGCCCTCTGCCTCACCGCGATCTCAAAGCCTAGCTCGACGAACTCGCAACCCAAGAGACACGAGATTTATACTGGTTCGGGCCATCGTTGTGGTGTAATACCCTACTCTAGTGTGGTGTGGTGGATTACCTCTTGGGCTGAGGATGACAATACAAGGGGAAGAACAGCCTCCTTAGGCGAGGTGTTCTTGTGCTTGGTGGGTGTGAGGATGATCTTAATTCCGTCTTCTCCTACTGTGGTGGCTAATCCTCTTTATAGAGGCCCTGGTCCTCTTCCCAAATATTGAGCGGGAAGGGATGCCACAATGGCCAATTTGAAGGGGGACAGCTAGTACAAGCTATCCTGACTAAAGGTGGTCTTCGCCTGCCAAAGGCTCTGGTGGTGACACCGTCTTGGGCTCCACGGTGACCTTCGTCCTGCTGATCTTGGTATCGTTGCACCAATATGGAAACCTTTGCCTGATGGCTCGGTACTCCTCGCCTGCGCTTGCCTCCTTAGCACCAAAGAGGAAACGAGGACACTGTGCGCGCTGGCGGCCGCCTGGCCTTGGTCGTCATGGCTTACGTCATTGGAGCCTCGCGGGGTTCGCCTTGCCTTGATCTCTCTGCCCCTCGCGAGCCAGCCTGGTGAAGCCGCCCCCGAGGAGGTCTTGTGTCGTCCGCCTCGCAAGGCTTGGCCCCTCGCGAGGGTCTTGAGCATTTGCTGGTGAAGACGGGCCGTACTGGTCCGCGAGCGGAGCCATGCCGTGGGCCGCAGGCAGGTAAGTCTGGGGACCCCTGTTCCCAGAACGCCGACAGCCTCCCAACAAGCGCTATTATTTAACGCCCCTAGCTAGGCATAAAAGCAAGAATAGATGTAGGTATTATCATAATAATGGTAAGGCAAATAGTGTAAACTCATCTCGTATTCCCTACGTTCATTAGCAAGTTTTCTTTGAGGCAAGCAAAAGTAATCAAAAGGGCTAAATTCAATGGGACAAAAGTCCCCAAGATCAAGCTCGGGAGGTATGGGTTCCTCCTTTGGCCCCTTTTATTGCACAACTAATTCATCATTATAGGAATTCTTTTGGCAAAAAGTCATGGGACTTTGTTCCAGAGAAAAGCCTAGCCCGTTGTTCTGAATAGCAAAATTATCATTAAGATCAGAAATTTTATTGACTAGAACATCGGTAGGAACCTTCTTTCTAAGGTTTTCATTATAAGCAACATGATCTAAAGATTGCAAACGCATTGTATCTTCTTGATTAAAAAGGATAGCCTCTATGGGTGGACGGCCGACATCCACCCTATAGTGCGCAAAAATTTCCTTGGCTTCTTTCATAATAAATCTGAACTCATGTGCCAAAAAGATAGTAGCTACGCGTTTGACAGAAGAATGCTCATATTGGAAAATTCTAAGAAAATCCTTTGTATGGAATGATGCATATGCATAAATTGTCTTTCAAGTTCAACTATGAGCAAAGATATAGCATCCGCAAGACTACTAGTTCTATGAAGAATTGACCCTCCCATAGTGGGCAAAGCACCGACACAAGTAAAGAAATCTTGAATAACTCCTTTTCCAATAATATTACCACTACCAATCCGAAACTTTTTAGTGTGTAAAATAGTAGAATCTTCACGAGGATCAACAAAAGCATCAAAGTTTTCCATGTTATTACCACTATCCTTATCAATGATAACCTCCCCAGTTTCAGACATGATGGCAGCAAATCACACAAAGAACGAGCACACAAAAAGGTAAGCAAAAAGAGACGAGCGGAAAAAGAGGGCGAATAAAACGGCAAAGATGAAGTGGGGGAGAGGAAAGCAAGAGGCAAATGGCAAATAATGTAATGCGAGGGGGAAGAGTTTGTGATGGGTACTTGGTATGTCTTGACTTGTGCGTAGATCTCCCCGGCAACGGTGCCAGAAATCCTTCTTGCTACCTCTTGAGCATGCGTTTGTTTTCCCTTGAAGAGGAAAGGGCGATGCAGCCAAGTAGCGTAAGTATTTCCCTCAGTTTTTGAGAACCAAGGTATCAATCCAGTAGGAGACTACACGCAAGTCCCTCATACCTGCACAAACAATCAAGAACCTTGCAACCAACGCGATAAAGGGGTTGTCAATCCCTTCACGGCCACTTGCAAAAGTGAGATCTGATAAAGATAATTAGATAAATATTTTTGGTATTTTTGTTGTATAGATTGAAAAGTAAAGATTGCAAAATAAACGGCGACAGAAATAGCTAGTTGGCGGGAGATTAATATGATGGAAGATAGACCCAGGGGCCAGAGGTTTCACTAGTGGCTTCTCTCAAGATAGCATAATCTACGGTGGGTGAACAAAGTACTGTCGAGCAATTGATAGAAAAGCGCATAGTTATGAGAATATCTAGGCATGATCATGTATATAGGTATCACATCTGTGACAAGTAGACCGAAATGATTCTACATCTAGTACTATTACTCCACACATCGACCGCTATCCAGCATGCATATAGAGTATTAATTCATAAGAACAGAGTAACGCATTAAGCAAGATGACATGATGTAGAGGGATAAACTCAAGCAATATGATATAAACCCCATCTTTTTATCCTCGATGGCAACAATACAATACGTGCCTTGCTGCCCCTGCTGTCACTTGGAAAGGACACCGCAAGATTGAACCCAAAGCTAAGCACTTCTCCCATTGCAAGAAAGATCAATCTAGTAGGCCAAACCAAACTGATAATTCGAAGAGACTTGCAAAGATATTAAATCATGCATATAAGAATTCAGAGAAGAATCAAATATTGTTCATAGATAATCTTGATCATAAACGCACAATTCATCGGATCTCGACAAACACACCGCAAAAAGAATTACATCGAATAGATCTCCAAGAGAATCAAGGAGAATTTTGTATTGAGATCCAAAGAGAGAGAAGAAGCCATCTAGCTAATAACTATGGACCCGAAGGTCTGTGGTAAACTACTCACACATTATCGGAGAGGCTATGGTGTTGATGTAGAAGCCCTCCGTGATCGATTCGCCTTCGGTGGAGCGATGGAAAAGGCCCCAAGATGGGATCTCACGGGTACAGAAGGTTGCGGCAGTGGAAATAGGGTTTCGTGGTGCTCTTGGATGTTTTCAGGGTATATGAGTATATATAGGCGAAAGAAGTAGGTCGGTGGAGCCACGAGGGGCCCACGAGGGTGGGGGGCGCGCCTCCCTACCTCGTGGCCGCCTTGTTGCTTCCTTGACATCCACTCCAAGTCTCCTGGATTGCGTTTGTTCCAAAAATGATCCTCGCGAAGGTTTCATTCCGTTTGGATTCCATTTGATATTCCTTTTCTGCGAAACACTGAAATAGGCAAAAAAACAACAATTTGCACTGGGCCTTCGGTTAATAGGTTAGTCCCAAAAATAATATAAAAGTGCATAATAAAGCCCATTAAACATCCAAAACAGATAATATAATAGCATGGAACAATAAAATATTATAGATACGTTGGAGACGTATCATGTGCTGTCAAACGTCACAACATAACTGGGTGATTATAAAGATGCTCTATAGGTGTCTCCGATGGTGTTTGTTGAGTTGGCATAGATCGAGATTAGGATTTGTCTCTCCATGTATCAGAGAGGTATCTCTGGGCCCTCTCGGTAATGCACATCACTAGGAGCCTTGCAAGAAATGTGACTAATGAGTTAGTTACAGGATGATGCATTACGGAACGGGTAAAGAGACTTGCCGGTAACGAGATTGAACTAGGTATGAGGATACCGACGATCGAATCTCGGGCAAGTAATATACCAATGACAAAGGGAACAATGTATTGACCGATAAAGATCTTCGTAGAATATGTGGGAGCCAATATGAGCATCCAGGTTCTGCTATTGGTTGTTGACCGGAGATGAGTCTCGGTCATGTCTACATAGTTCTCGAACCCGTAGGGTCCGCACGCTTAACGTTCGATAACGATTGATATTATGAGTTTATGTGTTTTGATGTACCGAAGGTAGTTCAGAGTCCTGGATGAGATCACACACATGACGGGGAGTCTCAAAATGGTCGAGACATAAAGATTGATATATTGGAAGACTATATTCGGACACTGGAATAGTTTCGAGGTGTATCAGGTATTTTCCGGAGTACCAGGGGGTTACCGGAAGCCCCCGGGGGGTTATTGGGCCTCATGGGCCTATTGGTGTAAGAGAGGAGGCAGGCCAAGGTGTGGCGCACGCCCCCCACCCCTAGCCCAAACTGAATTGGACTAGGGGGCCGGCCCCCCTTTCCTTCTCTCCTCCCTCTCCTTCCCCCTTCTCCTTGTTGCAATAGGAAAGGGGGGGGGGTCGAATCCTACTTGGAGTAGGATTGCCCCCCATGGCGCGCCTCCTCCCCCTCGCCGACCTCCTCCTCCCTCTCCCCTTTATATACGTGGGAGGGGGGCACCCCAAAGACACACAGAAGTTTCTCTTAGTCGTGTGCGGTTCCACCCTCCATAGAAACACACCTCAGTCATATCGTTGCAGTGCTTAGGCGAAGCCCTGTGCCGGTAACTTCGTCATCAGCGTCACCGCGCTGTCGTGCTGACGAAATTCTCCCTCGGCCTCAGCTGGATCAAGAGTTCGAGGGACGTCACTGAGCTGTACGTGTGTGCGGATCGCGGAGGTGTCGTGCGTTCGGTACTTGATCGATTGGATCGCGAAGACATTCGACTACATCAACTGCGTTACTTAACGCTTCCGCTTTCGGTCTACGAGGGTACGTGGACATACTCTCCCCGCCCGTTGCTATGCTTCTCCGACATAGATCTTGCGTGATCGTATCAATTTTTTTGAAATACTACGTTCCCCAACAGATACCACTAAGGAAAAACCTCCCTTGTCGGGCAGGCGAGCCTGGCGAGGTCGAGATTTCCCTGGAGGCAAGTCTCAAGACTGCCCCGACAAGCTTGCCGGGAACACTGAGGGAGATTGCCCCGCCAAGGCTCCACCGCTCCACCTCATAGCAACACAAGTCACCGTTCGGTGCGGTGTCGAGCCCCCAAGTGACTAGATGGCTGTTATTTGGCACGTGGCAGCCATTTCCACAAGAAATCACCTCCAAATGACACCCATCTAGGGACGCATCACGCAGGCAGGCGAGAAGGTGGCCGAACGGCGTGTCAAGGCTTGTCGGGTTACGATATGATTTGACACTAAACGGTGCATTTAATGCACCTTGTCCTGTCTACAGAGTTAGGTATGATAGCATAGTTTGCTATCTAATCAGTACGCAATGACTGATTTTCCATTGTGGTGACCCCTTGATCTATGAAAGAAGGGTCGTGACAACCTTAGAAAGGATTCAGACCCTTGTAAACTCATACGTGCGTAGCTACTCTCGTCCCGAGGCAACCTTGCCGGGCTAGAGCACTGCGTCTCCACCACGGTCCTCTCATTAATCCACCAAAGCAGGAATAGGGTTTTACGCCTCGCGGTGGCCTGAACCTGGGTAAAAACTACCCGTGTGATCGCTGTCGTGCTGCTCTGCACCCTCCGCTCTTTGTGCAATCTGTTGTTCCCACCGCCGAACCAGAAGGGGCTGATGGCCCCATCGGTGGTCGTGTTTTCCCACGACATGCGGCCCTATCGAGCTTTCGGCGTGTTAACGACCTCCTAAGAGCCGTTGTTACGATGGGCCACGTCGATTGGGATCCACTAAATATTAAGTTGACCATCCCAATCAAGGCCCGCTTTGACTACCCATGTTTGTTCATTCGGATGGCGTCCAGGTAATGTTTTGGCCTGTTGGCCCCCGTTCCAATGATATAGCATATACAAAGAATTATCATACTCTATACTATCGCCTCTAAAAAACCTACACTATACAATAAAGAGACTAAGGCATAGAAACGAAGAATAATCCTACACTACGCAATAAAGAAATTACAGTAGATTATACCCACTGGCATTATAGTTCGGCACCAGTGATAATAAAGTGTACACAAACAACAAATTACATACACTAGGTAATAAAGCTCATAGAACATGGACACACATCAACATAACTTACCATTTGAACTATAATATGTTCAGAAAATAGGATTGGCCGGAATTTAGATAGCACAAATTCCAGTATGCAAAATCTCCAATTCCTTCGTGGTTACCTCAGTGTCTTGTTTCATTTTTTTGACTCCTGCATCTAATGCCTGCAACTCTAGTCTCAACATGTTGATTGCATGTTGAGAATCATGTACACGTTGTCTTGCCACCTCTACTTGATGCTCGAGAACATCAGCACATTCCAATTTTGATCCATAGTCATTTGGTAACGGCCATGCCACACCGCTCTCAGATCTTTGTGTTGATGTCACTTCATCCTGAAATGTTTCTGTAAGTACACATGACTAGGGCAAAAATATAGTTACAATAGTAAAGCGAGCAAGACAGACTATTTTGTACAAGGCAAAACAGGACTAACAACAGTGTACACGTCATGAAACATAAGGAGGTGATATTTTAAAAACTATAAAAATGGTAGTCTGTGCAGCCCGCATATAGAAATCTCTCTTAGCTCACCAGACAAGCATGATCTTGGGGCCAAATCTGAAACCAACTGCACTTACACCCCTTAAACGTTATTCTCATAACAAAACCTCCTTATTCTGCCAACACTTACAGCAACAAAATCCGAACTGAACCGCGCAAGCAATAAAAAAATTAACACCCCCACCTCGCTACTCTCCCCCTGGTCACCAAACCTCCCGACCCCAGCCACCACGCAGCGCCACCACGCTGCGCCACCCGCCCCGGCCACGAAGCACCCCACGTCGGCCACCACCCCGCGCCACCTCCCCACCGCACCTTCTGTTGGCGCCTTGCCTTCCCTGATCCACCCTCCCCACCCTGGGTGTGCCTTGTTCGTAGCTTTCCAACGGAGCATCACACGCCTCGTTTCGACACACGGTTGAAAAACTGGAGCGAAAATAGTACCGGAAAATTCAAAAAAAATTGAAAAACACAATTCCGCGATTTAGTAAATTTGAAAATGCTCTTAAACCATAAGGAATTAGAGAAAATAATACATATGAAAAAGATGTGCCTCAGTGATATCTTTCCAACGGTATATCATTTGCTTCATTACGGGGAGTGGTTTAGAAGAAAACGCGAAAATTCGCTCGCTGACATTCATCGGGAGCCGCACAATTTTCGAAGTTGCTCTTAAACTATGATGAATCTCGAAAAGTGTTGAACATGGAGAAGTTGCGCCTAATCCGTAGCTTCTCAACGGTATATTACACACGTCGTTCCGACAAACGGTTAAAAAATTAGAGTACATGGGAACCGACATCGTACGTATTGAACCTGGCTTGGGGTCGGGTATGGTGTTCAATTTGTAATGTAGTTGGTGCCCCATCGAAGTTGTGCATTGGGGATTTGAACACATCACACACCACCCATACATATTTTCGGACCACATGCAGGGTACATGGGGTCTTCTGATCGACCACGTCTCCCTTGTGCGGTATTTTGTGACAACACACATATCTGTGGGCTCCCAGGGTCTATCTATGTCATCCCTTTGACCAATAACGAGGGGTATGTGTTGGCCATGTAGACCAAATGCAGTTTGAGCACATGCATTCTTAGGATTCCCTCCCACACTCTCGGATTGCTGGGATTACAATAGTGTTCTAGTTCCAGGATTAGAATAACTATTTGGATCACAGCTAGCCCCATAAGGGCATTACTATTTGGATTACACCCGCTGCCCCCGATCCCCACCCTGACCTCCCTCGATCCCCTCCCCCATGCGCCGCCACCCTCCCTGGATCTCGCCGCCTCGTGCGCCTCCTCCCGCTGGGCAACCTACCCAAGGCGCCACCACAGCAGGTCATCGCCCCACACCACCCCCTTCCCTCGGCACCGTCCGGATCCCACCAGGCCGCCGCTGGAACCCAACCATGCGCGCACCACCTACCGCTCCACCACACAAGACACCGCCCGGACACCGCACGGGCTGCGCTACCACCACTCCCACCTCCGTTGACCCATCCCGCATCGCGAGCTGAAGCCGTTCACCCCACGGGGCTTGGGCAGTTCACCCCAGACAGCGAGATGGATCCCGCCAGCCATGGATCTAACTGCCACCACACGCCGACGGCCACGGATCCCTCTGACGCGCCTCCGTTCGCGCCGCCTCTGCCTCCACAAGTCGTACCACCATGGCCACTTGAGCTACCATGGCCCCAGCTCCCATCAACGCCTTCACCCAAGCGCCACCGTACTCACTGACGCCAGCTCCTTCCCCCTCCGGCACACTACCTAAGCCCCTCTTCCCAGCTTCACCGCGATCCGGGGCCCCCGTCCCCCGTGTAACACCCATGATGCGGCTATATCTGCGACGTGTCGAGGCACGACTTAGAGGCATAACCGCATGGTGGTTTGTCGCAAGAAGGGTCATCTTCACACAATATATGAATTAAACATACATCATCAGAGGACAATCAAGGTCCGACTACGGAACCAAAATAAAAGAAGACAACCCCAAATGCTAGATCCTCGATCGTCCCAACTGGGCTCCACTACGGATCAACCGGAAACGAAACATAGTAACGACCAAGGACCTCGTCGAAAACACACTTGAGTTCGGTAGCATCACCTGCACTGGCATCATCGGCACCTGCAACTGTTTTGGTAGTATCTGTGAGTCACGAGGACTCAGCAATCTCAAAACCCGCGAGATCAAGACTATTTAAGCCTATGGGTAGGATGGGGAAATGAGGTGGAGTTGCAGCAAGCACTAAGCAAATATGGTGGCTAACATATGCAAATAAGAGCGAGAAGAGAAGCAACGCAACGGTCGAGAAGCGAGAAGTGATCAAGAAGTGATCCTGAAAGTACTTACGGTCATACATAACCCAAACCGTGTTCACTTCCCGGACTCCGCCGAAAAGAGACCATCACGGCTACACACGCGGTTGATGCATTTTAATTAGTTCAGGTGTCAAGTTCTCTGCAACCGGATATTAACAAATTCCCATCTTCCACACAACCGCAGGCACGGCTCTCGAAAGTTTAAACCCTGCAGGGGTGTCCCAACTTAGCCCATGACAAGCTCACGATCCGCGGAGACAATCCTCTATCGCGGGACACCCCGAGTATCCTCGGAATCCCGGTGCACAAGCCCTTCGAGGAAAGGAAAACTATCCCAAGGAGATCTCCCGGTGAGTGGAACCCGTGTCCAGAGCCGCGCACTCCCTATCTACGGACTCATCCGTCTATGCAAAGTGGACGATAGCCAAAGAATGGCACCGCCGACTGCTAGGTAGGTGGACCAACACTCAAAAGAGCACTGGCGCGGGGGGGCTGAATAAAGATGACCCTCGGGAGGGCGACTCCCAAGGGAAAGAAAATAGGTGGCAGGCAAATGGAAAACCAATGTTGGACCTCCTCGGGAAAGCTTTACTTTAGGCGAAGAGACAAGGGGGGCCCATAACACCCCGACTGTGTTAGGAACGCAAAATCAAGGAACATAACACCGGTATGACGGAAACTAGGGCGGCAAGAGTGGAACAAAACACCAGGCATAAGGCCGAGCCTTCCACCCTTTACCAAGTGTATAGATGCATTAAATTAAATAAGAGATAATGTGATATCCCAACATAAACATTTTCCAACATGGAGCAATCTTAAACTTCACCTGCAACTAACAACACTATAAGAGGGGCTGAGCAAAGCGGTAATATAGCCAAACAACGGTTTGCTAGGAAGGTAGGTTAGATGCTTGACATGGCAATATGGGAGGCATGATAAACAAGTGGTAGGTAGAGCGACATAGTGATAGAATGAGCAACTAGCAAGCAAAGATAGAAGTGATGTCGAGGGTAATGGTCATCTTGCCTGAAATCCCGCTAGGAAGAAGAACGAGTCCATAAAGAAGACAAACGGACGTAGTCGAACGAATCGTCACAACTCCAGAACGAAACCGAAGCTAACGAGAGAAGCAAACCGGAAAGAAGCAAGCAACATGGTAAACACACAAGCATAAACATGGCATGATGCACAACCAAGGATGATGCATGTACGGTTTAAAGAGGCATGGCATGGCAAAGTGCACAAACCAAACTACAAATTAAGTGGAGCTCAATATGCAACGAGTTGCATATTGACGAAACACCACATTCAAGTTATTTAGTTCGCTCCTGTTTATGTACCCAACAATATTAAATGTTATTCAACATGGCAAGGGGTGAATCATAAGTAAACTAACTATTTAGGCAAGTTTAAATGAGGCCGGAACAACAAACAACAATTCCGGAAAATCCCCATGTCTTTTTTTTCGAATTAGCTACTATTCTGCCCTGAAACATATTTTAATGTTATTAAACAGTAAAATAAAGTGCATCAAGTTAATCTATGCCATTTTCCACCCCATTTACATATAAAGTTTATTAAATTTGGAGCTACGGTTATTTGGTTGTGAAATAATACATTTTAGCATGGCATTTAGCAAATTAAATGCAAACATCATTTTAAACATTTTAACATGGATGAAAGTTGGATATTATGAATCTAGATGAATTTCTAAGCATTTTCATATATGAGTCATTTTAAGCCGATGCATGGTTTGTGAGTTATTAAATGTATGATGTATGAGGGGTTTTCTGCAAATCTGTCGTTCACTGGATTAATAGGCAAATTCGTTCAGGAAAAAAAAACAACACGGGCCGAAACTGGCTAGCCCAACATGCACAGGAGAGGGGCGGGTGCTGCTCACCCTGGGCCAAGGCCCGACTGGAAGGAGAGGAGGCCTGGCGCTGGCTGCGGGCCATGCAGGTAGATCGGGGCGAGGCAGGGCGTAGTTAACGCGCTCGGGAGCGCTGACCCCATCGTGGAGAATATCAGGTGCTCCGGTAGCACCTGATGATAAGGTGCTCCCAGTGCATCTCGGCCGTTGGATCATCAATCGAATGGACAACATTTGGTCAATGCGAATTTTGTAGAAAACCCCAAAACATTTTTGAAATGACACTTGAATCCACATCCCGTGAATGTTGCCAGTTGGATCACGATCCAATGGCCGAGATGCTACCGGAGCACCTGATATTCTCCCGACGCCATCGATGCAGGCGCGCGGCTGGAGACGAACAGGGGCCGCCCACAGGGGAAGCAGGGCTCAAAGAAGGTCGGCTTGGCGTCCATGGTAGCAGGGGACTCGGGAACGGCGGCGAACTTGGCGCGGTTGCTGGGTCCGCGGAGGAGCAGGTGGGGAACGCAGCAGGACGACACGTCCACGGCGCAGGCGAGTGGTTCGAGCTCCTCTGCTCGAACGAAACAGAGGAGCGGCACGGCGAGGGACTTGACGTGACTCCGGGAGGGTCCGGCGAGGCGGATCTGGCGGGGCAGAAGCAGGCGAATCTCGGCGAGGTCGAGGACGCAGGGTCGACCTCACATGCAGCCAAAAGCGACGACAGGGACGCGTGGGACTCCGGCGAGCGGCGGGAAGGAGCGGACGGGCGGATCCGTGCGTGGGAAGATGGATCCGGCCGGTCTTGGAGGAGATCGAGGCGCAGGAGCAGCTCGAAGCAGAGGGCAACGGGACTTGGGCCTCCATGGCCACGGCGGAGCTCCTGCAGCTGCTGTTCCAAGAGAGGAAGAGAGGTCAGGAAAGGGAATCAGGCGGCGTTGTACTCATCTGCTGGCTATGGTGAGCTGCGGCTTGCTCGGGGACAGAAGGACGGGTGCCACGGGAGGAGTTGGATGCTCGGGGTTGCTTGTGCTGCTCAACATTGGGAGGACAGAGAGGACAGAGCAAGGCGGTGGTGGAGTATCTGGGCACGGGGAAGTGGCCTAGTGGTCCGGTGGTCGGTGGCTGGCCTCGGGAGGAGCACGCGCCAATGAGCGTCCCGGTGAGTGGATGAATTTGTGGGTGGTTGCGAGTGATGGGGATCGAGGAGGTGAAGGAAATATGCCCTAGAGGCAATAATAAAGTTATTATTTATTACCTTATTTCATGATAAATGTTTATTATTCATGCTAGAATTGTATTAACCGGAAACTTGATACATGTGTGAATACATAGACAAAACAATATGTCACTAGTATGCCTCTACTTGACTAGCTCGTTGATCAAATATGGTTGTGTTTCCTAGCCATTGACATGAGTTGTCATTTGATTTATGAGATCACATCATTAGGAGAATGATGTGATTGACTTGACCCATTCCATTAGCTTAGCACTCGATCATTTAGTATGTTGCTATTGCCTTCTTCATGACTTATACATGGTCCTATGATGATGAGATTATGCAACTCCCGTTTACCGGAGGAACACTTTGTGTGCTACCAAAGGTCACAACGTAACTGGGTGAATAAAAAGGTGCTCTACAGGTGTCTCCGAAGGTACTTGTTGGGTTGGCGTATTTCGAGATTAGGATTTGTCACTCCGATTGTCGGAGAGGTATCTCTGGGCCCACTCGGTAATGCACATCACTATAAGCCTTGCAAGCATTGTAACTAATGAGTTAGTTGCGGGGTGATGTATTACGGAACGAGTAAAGAGACTTGCCGGTAACGAGATTGAACTAGGTATTGAGATACCGACGATCGAATCTCGGGCAAGTAACATACCGATGACAAAGGGAACAACGTATGTTGTTATGCGGTCTGACTGATAAAGATCTTTGTACAATATGTAGGAGTCAATATGGGCATCCAGGTCCCGCTATTGGTTATTGACCAGAGAGGTGTCTCGGTCATGTCTACATAGTTCTCGAACCCGTAGGGTCCACACGCTTAACGTTCGTTGACGATATAGTACTATGAGTTATGTATGTTGGTGACCGAATGTGTCGGAGTTTTGGATGAGATCACGGATATGATGAGGAACTCCGGAATGGTCCGGAAGTAAAGATTGATATGTGGATAGTAGTGTTTGATCTCCGAAAAGGTTTCGGAATCCATCGGAAGGGGTTCCGGATGTTTCCCGAAATGTTTGGGCACGAGAACACTTTATCTGGGCCAAAGGGGAAAGCCCACGAGGTTTTTGGAAAGCACAAAAGGAAGTTTTGCGGAGTCCAGGGGCCAGACGCCAGGGTCCGTGGTGTCTGGGTCCAGACGCCGGGAACCCTGGCGTCTGGCCCTGGAGTCCGAGAAGGACTCTTGCCTTTCGGGTGAAACCGACTTTGTGGAGGCTTTTACTCCAAGTTTCGACCCCAAGGCTCAACATATAAATAGAGGGGTTGGGCTAGCACCCAAGACATATCAAGAAACACCAAGCCATGTGCTGGCAACCCCGTCTCCTCTAGTTTATCCTCCGTCATAGTTTTCGTAGTGCTTAGGCGAAGCCCTGGGAAGATTGTTCTTCACCAACACCGTCACCACGCCGTCGTGCTGCCGGAACTCATCTACTACTTCGCCCCTCTTGCTGGATCGAGAAGGCGAGGACGTCACCGAGCTGAACGTGTGCAGAACTCGGAGGTGCTGTGCTTTCGGTACTTGGATCGGTCGGATCGTGAAGACGTACGACTACATCAATCGCGTTGATATAACGCTTCCGCTTACGGTCTACGAGGGTACGAGGGTACGTAGACAACACCCTCCCCTCTCATTGCTTTGCATCACCATGATCTTCCGTGTGCGTAGGAATTTGTTTATGTTACTACGTTCCCCAACAGGAGGGGCATGGGGGAGCGCTGGTTGGTGGATTGGATCGGGATGAGATCCCGAGGAAGACAGTGGCGGCGGCCGAGAGGGATCGATGGGATATGTCCCTAGATTTTAGGGTTGGGCCAATATTTATATCAGATGAAATTAGGTTAGGGAGTATCACGTCCCTACGATCATAATCTGACGGCTGAGAAAAATATAGGTTAGGAAGTCCAATTAAGAAAATGGAGATGTTTTATAGATGTTTGGGGACGATCCGGACCCATCGGTAATGCGAGCCTGAGTCGGGTCCGGACAACTTTCGGACGCGCGTGAGGGGTTTGAGTATTGTGTAGAGAGGGTCAAACGGTCGGGCAACAAAAGAATGGTCGGACTGAGAAAGGTCAACAGAGGCGATGAAGATGCAATAATGAATGCAACAAACAAATAAAACACATGGCAACAACGAAAAACATGGAAGCCGTCTGGAGCGTCGGTCTTGGGGCGTTACAACACTCCACCACTACAAGAGGATCTCGTCCGGAGATCTAGGATGGCACCGGAGAGAAGCGGAAGAGGAAGAGGTAAAACAAAGTTGCTTCTATGACAAACGAGTGAAACCACGAACCTTGAGAGGTTGAACAAATTGAAAGAAAGAATACCATGGAGATGAACGAACTGAAAACACTCCGTTGGACAAGGAACAAGGAATATGGCGAGAAAGAAGAGCTTAAGTGACAAGATAGACGTTGAAACCACTCCGGTTGAAACAAGATGTACAATGAACGATAAAGAACAATTACGACAACACTCCGGTTGAAAATGGAAGGGATAGAATATGAACTTGGCAAAATGAAAGCACTTGGATGAGACTCTGGTTAAAAGAGGAATGATAGACACAACACTCCGGTTAAATGGATAAGCAAGAAAAGAACATGATCCTCACAATTCGAGATGATGAGTGCATAGAGCAACATCACCATGCCTCTGGAAGAAAAAATAGAAGACAGATAATTGGAATAAAGGAATGGAGAAGAAAATGCCAACTTCTGCCACAAATGATCTTAGAAAGCACCCTTCCAAGAAGGTTAGAACGGAGTTGTTGGAAAACCAACAACGAAACGAATAAGCTTGTAGTGGGCTTATGGAAAACTTCTCAAAATTGAGGCAAAATTCTGCCACTACGGAAACAACTAATATAATTGATAACACCAACGAGATGAAAAAACTTCTTTCACCAAGAGGATAGGAGAAAACTTGGATCATTGATAAGCACCACAATAGCAACATTCCTTAGGCAAGGCTTTAGGTGAAATAAAAGCCAAGATAACTCCAATGAAGAGATTGATGGGTTGCAAAGGATCTCCTGAACGAAGAGAAAATGACGGGTTTAAATATCTCATTCTTAACAACTTGCGAATCATGAAACACGAAGTGGAATTGTCAAGAATGACATAAGACCACCTCAAAAGGTAGAAAGAATTGCACTTTGGGATGCACGATGAAGAATGCTTGAACTCCTCAAAACAAGACATGTGTTGAACACCATGTTTATTTTAGAGTATAGCTTGGTGGATCTTAACTCCGAGAGAAAGCTTGAAGAACAATTGAAGAATGAATAGAATCCTTGACGAACCACCATGTAGAGCCTCCATGAAGAAATCCGGGAATAAAAGGATGCTACAAAGAAAGAGAACTGGAAAACACAAGGTGAAGCCTTGCGATGATTTAGATGGAGCTTCCCGACGAGATAATACGGAAAAATTTGGAACTCCGGAAAAGAAAAGATGAAGCATCTTGAACCGAGAAATGTGACATGATGAACAACTCCGGAAAGAAGAAATGAACAACTTAGAACTGAGAAATTGATACCATTACGAACTCCGGAAGAAGGAATTAATCACTTGGATGAAACAAGAACAAGAATTATGTTATGCTTATCCTTCACCAATTTAGATTGATGACAAGCAACGGATTTGGCATACTACTTATTCTCGTAGAAAGGATTAAGAGAGATATAGCGTAAACTTGAGAAAAGTCTTCAACGATCCGCCGGTAGGATTTGGAAAGAACGAATGAATTGATATGATAACAACGGGAAAGAAATCTTGAGCGAACCACTGTAAGAATTGTAAACGAACGAAGTAAAGGGATGAATCACCAGTAAGAATTTGAAAACAAACGACGATACTCGGGGAACTTTAGATACAAGAGAATGAAGAGATCATGAGCTGACTAGGGAATACTGGAGCGATGCACCGGTAAGATTTGGAGAACGAGAGCTGAGAGCTGAAAGCTGGAATGAGTAATTATGAGAGGATGGCAACAAGTTAGAACCATGCATCTTTGAGAGAACGGATAAGATTGAAGAGAAACTCTTCTTCGGTCTTCAAATGTTGAGAATGATGACGAGAAACACCACCATGAATTGTTGAGGTACTCCGGAATGACAATTAGAAAGATTGAACCAACAGTGAATAGAATTTGGAAGATCTTGGAGAAAGACATTTCACTGATGATAACTCATTCTTACATCAAACTTTGAAATGAATTTGGGAATAGCTTCGGAAAGAATTAGAAGAGTCAGGTAAGATCCTGGAAAAGACCTCTGGGTTAGGGCCCACTCAAAAGAAACACCGTTGAACGAATTAAAAGAGAGATTGCACTTGTTGAATTAAATGGCTTGAATGAGATAACAACCTCGAAATAGTTAGAATTGATGCGGAGTGGAAACACAAATCTTCTGAGATATCTTCGGCACTCCGGAACAATTGAATAGAGAGAAGTGGATGATTAAGAGGTGAACCGGCATAAGAAAGCATTTGAAACAAGGAATGTGATCAACATTGAAGGCTTGAATTGACGGCAAAGGCATGGATCACGGACGGCAAACCTCTTTGTCGTCCGCCAGCAGGCGGCAAACTATCCGTCTGAACACGTGCCAGCAAAGGCCTTCTTTGTCGTCCGCTTCCTGGAAACGGACGGCAAAGGATTTTGTTGTCCGCCATCCGTGGCCAGCAGACGACAAAGACAATGGACGGCAGTGCGGTGGCATGAGAGCCGTTAGGGGGTTAACGGCGCTCTTTGCCGTCTGCCAGCAAACGGCAAAGAGTCAAAGCTCTTTGCCGTCCGCTGACAGACAACAAAGAGCTCAGCTAGGCAGTACTGGGAAGCTGCCACGTGGCCAGCTATGCCGTCCGCTGGCAGACGGCAAAGTGATTTGAATCTTTGCCGTCTGCTGGCAGACGACAAAGTGACCAAATAGGCAGCCAGTGCTCCCAGGTTGTATAGGTAGCTGCCACATGTCCTCTTTGTCGTCTGCTAGCAGACGGCGAAGCTCTTTGCCGTCTGCTAGCGGACGGCAAACAGGCTACATATCCCCTGTTTTTATTTGAATCCATTTAATTTCACAGGGATTCACACGCAGATATACATATTTTTTTTCACATGCACAGCAGACATATGATGTATCCAACACATAGCTCCATCCATGACAACATACATACATAATAAGAAACAGAGTTCCATCCATACATATTACAGTAACATCACAATGTTCATCCAACACATTGTTCCATGCATCCATATAACAAGTTCCACTTTTTTCATCAATACAAACGAAAAAAAGAAAAGGGAAACAAGCACTCCATCCATGCAAGCTTCCATGTAGTCAATAAAATCTGCAAAATGGGAAACAAGAAAGTTAGAAGAAGAAGACTAGAATCAGAAGAAGAAGAAGAAAATGAAGAAGAAGCAGAAGAAGTAAGCATACTTAGGTAAAATGGAGCTGACCTAGCCAATTGTGCCATTTTTGAGTGAACTAAGCATATTATGCCATTTTTGATATAACTTAGAGCTAACTTCATTTTGGAGAAGAAGAAGAAGAAGACTACTTCTTCTTCTTCTTTTTCTTCTTCTTCTTTTCTTCCTATTCCTTCTTTTCTTCCTCTTCCTAGATTTTCTTCATCTTATTATGTCATTTGTGGACTAAATAGGCTAAATAAGAAGAAAAATGCCATTTTTGAGCTTACCTAGCTAATTATGCCATTTTTGACCTAACTAAGCATATTACGAGATATAACTTAGAGCTTACTTCATTTTGGAGAAGAAGAAGAAGAAAACTAGAAGAAGAAGAAGACTAGAAGAAGAAGAAGATTAGAAGAAGAAGAAGACTAGAAGAAGAAGAAGAAGAAGAAGAAGAAGAAGAAGAAAGAAGAAGAACTTCTTCTTCTTCTTCTTTTCTTCTTCTTTTCTTCTTCTTCTTGTCTTCCTATTCCTTCTTTTCTTCCTCTTCCTTGATTTTCTTCATCTTATTATGTCATTTGTGGACTAAATAGGCTAAATTATGTCATAAATGGACTAAATAGGCTAAATAAGAAGAAAAATGCCATTTTTGAGCTTACCTAGCTAATTATGCCATTTTTGACCTAACTAAGCATATTATGCCATTTTTGATATAACTTAGAGCTAACTTCATTTTGGAGAAGAAGAAGAAGAAAACTAGAAGAAGAAGAAGAAGAAGAAGAAGAAGAAGAAGAAGGAGAAGAAGAAGATCTTCTTCTTCTTCTAGTCTTCTTCTTCTCCTCCTTCTTCTTCTTCTTCTTCTCCTTCTTCTTCTTCTTCATCATCTTTTCTTCCTATTCCTTCTTTCCTTCCTCTTCCTTGATTTTCTTCATCTTATTATGTCATTTGTGGACTAAATAGGCTAAATTATGTCATAAATGGACTAAACACGCTAAATAAGAAGAAAAATACCATTATCACGGAGGTGTAGGAATGGTCGGGGCTGCACCAGTGCCAGACGGAGGTGAAGGACCGGTCGGGGTTCCGGCATTGGCAGAAGGAGTGGTCGATGCTTGTCGGGAGCCATGCTACACCAAAGATCATTTCCAATAATGTCTCGTTAGCAAGTTCGCAAACTAAAATGTGAATAGTAGTAAGCAACGACCATTCAAATCTAACTCACCGTGGTCGCCGGAGCAATCTCGGGCATCGGCGGAGGGGCCTCACCGTTTTTCTCGCACATCGTCTGCACATTTGGTTCTCACGAGTCAGTCATATTAGATAGTAATGCGAACATTACGTGCATGATTGGGCTAATATGCACAAGAAACGTACCACGATGAGCTCGTATAGGGCCCGGTTAGCGCTGTCGTTCTGGTTCCTCTCCTCCTCCAACAGCTTAGCCGTCCTCTCCTCCATCTCCCTCTCCCTCTACGCCGCCTCCCTTTGTGCCTCCCTTTTTGCCTCCTCCACAAGCTCCTTCGTCTTCAATCTCTCTTTCTCAATAATAGCCTGCAACACACCACTCCTCGTTAGCATTGTAATCATCGACGGACGCACACACAATGTAATGGAGGAAAGGTGAGAGAGTCCATATAACTAACCGCCATTGCGATCTCCATGGGCCGTGCACGAGGCGTTATCTCAGGATCAGAGCTACTCAGCCGCTTCTTGATCTGCGGGAGAGTCTTAGGACAACGTATCAGTCCATCACCAATGGCTAGAGAGCCATGGGACCCCCCGCCACCAGATATCATCACCAGCTCTGTATCAAAAGGATCCTGGCTCGGGTTAAATTCCTCCCCTTTCCTCGCCTTCCCCTCGTGTCTGTACTTCACAAGCTTGTGGTGGGAGGTCTTGTTGGTGAAGCTCTCTGGATCATCTAGGTCTAACTCCATGAATGGCTTGGCCTTCTTGTATGGGGCCATATGGGCCATGCCATAGCGGTCGAATAGACCTGTCACAGGCTTCTTGTGGTGGTGCGCCTGAGAGAGAGGAACAAAATATTAGTTAAGGGCTCAAGCTAGCATGAAGAATGATATTGCTATGTAAATAGGTCATTGGAGCTAAGAAAGGTTATTATGTCATTTTTGAGGAAAATAAGCTAAGTTTAGGTCATTTTCGAGGTAACCAAGATTATTATGCCATTTTTGACCAAAGTATGCTAATTATGTCATTATTGAGCTATCCAAGGTTATTATGTCATTTTAGAGCTAACTATTGCATATTAAGTCATTTTATAGAGCTATCTAAGGTTATTATGTCATTTTAGAGCTAAATATGTAATAAATGAACTATCCAAGGTAGTTATGCCATTTTTTAACTAACTAAGAATATTAATTAAGTCATTTTGGAAGGGATAAATGCTAACATGAAGAATGAATTGCACGAATCATGTAGCAAACCACATACCCAGTTATCCCCGTACTCAAACAGGTTGGAGCTCCCTTGATGGTGTGGCACACCTTCCATTTGGTCGCGCTTATCCTTGGCCCTTTGGTGTTCAACTTTCAATTGGGGAGAGCACCACGCATCCACCAACTCCTCCCAACAGTCCATCTTAACCACACACCATCTCGGGGGCACCTATGTGAGCCAAGAGAAATTTCTGCGCTACGCCTACGAATCAAATCAAGAAAACTAAGTTCAAGGCCTTAAGAATAGGTAATTACCTGCATGTACTTCTCCTGACTCAGAAACTTGTTGCGACACTTCTGCTTGCCCCTCCTATTACCCTTCGAGGCGTAGTAGTCTCGAACGGCCTGCACCCGAGCCTCGTGCCTTAAGTTCTGAAGTAGGCGCTTGCACTCGTTTTCGACAACCATACACGCGGCCTCCTGCTCTCCCTCTAAAACCCTGTAGAAGGTCTGCAATCAAACAAGACAACACTGATTAGTACAATCACTAGGTAGTGTTGATTTTTAATTCTGTAAAGGAGAAATTACTCAAAACCGACGGAACACAATGTCGGCCACCGTCTCGCACAAGACACCATCGACCCTCTCCTTCGGCGGGGCCGGGGCAACCGAGTATAGCTCCCAGGTCAGTGCTAGCTGTGGAACCTGACCCTCACCGGGCAACGTGACCCACCCAGGGAACTGCTGCCGGCAAAGCACACCAAGGACCTGGTTGGTCCTACGGGCACCACAGGGGCGTACCCAGCCCCTGCAGTATGACAAGGCCAACGTATTAGATATTAACTTGAAGGAACATGAAGGCAAAAGGTTAAAAAATAGTAAATGCACTTACTTCAACCCTTTAGGCGCAATCAACCACCTCTGGTCGGGGGTCGTCGGCACGGGCGTGAGCTTTGTACAACCACACTTGTAGACCTTCTTGCCCTTCTCAACCAACTCGTCGTCGTTGTAGCTATCATCTGAAAAGGTGTCCTCAGTACCATCCTCCGAGCCACTAGTCTCCGGAGTCTCGTGGGCGGAAGACCCCGTGACCGGAGTCTTCTGGGACGAAGACCCCGTGACCGGAGTCATCTGAGACGATGACTCTGGGACCGGACTCACGTGTGGCGAAGGATCGGCGACCCGAGTCTGGTGGGGGGAAGGATCAGCGACCGGAGGCTCATGGACCAGAGTCCGAGACGGGTCCACGTCAGACGGAGCACTCCTTTGGTCGGGTGAATCAGCTGAGGGTGGCGGCGAGGAAGGATTAACAGCCTTCCTACCTCTCCCGCTGCCACGTCCACCTCTAGCAGGCTTCTTCGTCCTCCCCCGACCTCTCCCAGCCGAAGAAGAAGCGCCCGCCGCTATTGTCTACATACTGTCTAGCAGCGCTCTCCGGAGGGGCTGGGCTGGAATAATGGAACCACCCCTCCCAGTAGCGCTCGCAGGAGGATCGGGGCACTCTGGACCCTTGCCCACCATCCTGTCAACAGCTGCAATGACAAAAAGTAAACGAAATTAGTACAACATAAAAAATTTGGATACCTGACATGAACATAATAATATGTATATAATTTAAGTGTATCATAATCATAACCATAATAAAAATACACCCGATCAACACAAATATATATGGGGTCGGGGTGTGGTGTCAGGGTGTCGGGGTGTCGGTGTCGGGGTGTCGTGCCGGGGTGTCGTGTTGGGGTCGGGGTGT